>NC_035433.2:148539993-148763910 GCF_002127325.2 Helianthus annuus
ACTAGAGTCATGAATTCATTTGGGTTTGTGTGGATTACCTTTGGGGAGACGGTGTAGATGATGACCGGTGGCTGGAGTTGTTGTTGTTGTTGGTGGTGGTGGTGGTGGGGTGGGGTGGTGGTGGGGTGGGGTGGTGGTTGTTGGTGGTGGTGTTGGTGTTGTGGTGGGTGGTTTGCGGATCTTGTGGGAGTCTTTGTGGACTCGGAGGGGTGCCGGACGGGGGCCTTGGAGTGACCGGGGAGACTTGCCGTTGGGGTTTTCCGGCGAGTCCATGGTGGTGGAGAACTGGAGATTGAGATTTTGGGGAAAGTGAGAGGGGAGATTGGCTGTGTGTACTTGTTTGTGCACATGTAATTATTATATAGATTTCTTTAAAAAAATAATTGGCCACATCAGATTTAAATGACACATCATACATGACACATCAGATAAAATTGACACGTAGGCTAAATTTACTAACCTGGTTAGTGATTATTTAACGAGGGGGTGCCATGACAATCAATGTGTTAAGTTGGGAGTGGTCTGAGCCAAAGTAAAAGTTGAGAGTGCCATCGGCCAAATGACGATAGTTGGGGGTGTTTAAATCCATTAACCCTTTATTATTTTAATATTATAATAGTTTTATTATATTTACTTTTAAGTTTTAATATATTTTATTTTTTATAATTAATCATTATTTTTTAAGTCATATTTCCTTTATTAATTAATTTGATATTTCTTTAGTAACTTACATTCATTAATCTTTTTTCTATTAACATAAATACGTAGTTGTGTTTACTTATTCTCTGGACATTACGGTATTAGTTTTGTTAAAAACAAAGTCATATTCAAAATAGAGTATTTATTTGGTATCTTAAAACGATACGATGATAAACTAAACCAACTCTAACGGTTTGGCTTTCTAAACAACATGCTTCATTTATATATAATGTTTATTTTACATTATCATTTGCTCCGTTTCGCAGCAACGCACGACCGTTAACAAACCTAGTATGATTTAAAAGCTATGAAAAAAACAATTAAATCCTAAATAAAAGCAACAAACCTTATGTAATAAAATGTACACTAAAATATATTCAATAAACTTGACACAATAAATTATTTGGTATCGTGTAAGGAGAGAAGTGTTAGAAGGAAGTTACATTGTTAGAGGTGTAATGTTACAAGAAATCATTACTAAATTAGAGCATATCTTTTACTTGATAATAAAGTCCTAATAACACCAAAATCTCCATAATGTTGTTCTAATATTTAAACCAAAGTTAAAATAGTTTAAAATAATTATCACCATTAACCCTTAATCTCATTATTGTAGAGTGTAGATTACTTTTGTTTCTTTTTATATTAATATTTTTCTTAAAAATCTCTCCTACATAGATAAATATAGATGTGTGTAATTAGGAAAATTGGCACCACAACGTTCAATGTCTTTTAAGAACTTTACTACATGGCCATAGTTTGATTACAATATTAATGAAGAATAAGGGGACACAAGTCTTGATGAGCTCCAACATGGTCTAGCTCATTTACTCATGGTGGTTATGAAGGCCAAATAAATACTTGAATATTACACTTTATGTAGGTGGACTTTTATTGCAATATTGTCTTTCACAAACACGTACATTTCCCCTTTTTTAGCTTTCAATTATTTTTATATTTTTTAGAATAGGGGGACGGGGAGACCTACCAAAGAAAGGACAACCATAGGTCATTACTGCAATTATTTTGTGTACATATACAGCTCTAACATAAGGTTATTATAAAAAAGTTGGAGTTTAGTTGGATATTTCATTAGATAGATTTTATTCTAAATGACTTCTAATTCTAAACTACTTTTATTAGATAGATTTTATTTTAAATGACTTCTAATTCTAAACTACTTTTATTAATCATTCATATTTGCATCTTGAACCTTTCATACTTGCATCTTGAACCTTTCATATTTGGATGAAGAGGAGACACCTTATCATTAATGTTTTTTTTGTCAAAAATCAAACAAAGGATAATATAACTAAATCTGATTTTGTGAGATAGTGTGCTTGAATGATAAACAAACGTATGGTCAAATATGGATGGAATGCAGAGAATGATGAACAATGAAAAATATGACTGCGTGATGAATGAAATGATGAACACAGAGATTTGTACGAGGAAAAGCCCTTGACCACCAGTAGATCGGCGGCATAAAAATCTCGGATAGTGAAAACTATCACTATCAACTATATTGAACAATAAAGATTACAACTTCGGATGATATTGAGCTTGTTACAACTAGGGATGAGAAAATCCCGATCCCGTCTCGATACCGTCCCGATCCCGAATTTCGCCAAAATTGGGTACCGATACCGAAATATGTCGGTATGGTACGGTATCGGTATGGTATCGGTACGGTAGCGGTATTTGAAGGTAAAATTCGGTATTTTACCGGTACCATACCGAACCGATACCGATCCCGAAAATACCGATACCGAAAATGCCAAACAGTGGATACCGTTTTCGGTACCAAAAAAAATTGGTACGGTATTTTTGGGATCGGGATCGGGATTGGGATTTGATACCAAATGCTCATCCCTAGTTACAACTGAGTTCTAGTGTTAGTGTTTGAGAGCAGTTTCGAGAGTAGCAAAATGTGCAAGTGTCTTGTGTCTAATCAAGCTCAATATCTCTCGTATACATTCTAAATTAGCTAGTTAACTAACTAAGCGAAAATGAAGGAAGCTCCCACGTTTAACCCTATAACGGCTACATGTTCTTCAGCTCGCGCGAATTAGGAAGCATATTCCCCGAAATTCCAGCATTGACCGGGTTCAAGTCGTTATACACTTGCGAATACAAGTTCAAAACAAGGATACAATTGTTAGTTAACATGTACAATAAATAAGGATCCGTGATCCTCAGACTTCCGGCACCATCTGTTAAGGATCAGTGATCCAGGCCAATCTAAGGATATGTGATCCACAGTTTTAAAAATTAACCCCTAACAATCAATATGTCCCTTAAGTATGTATATCATTGGCGAAATCAGGGCCGACTCAACCATTTTGGTGGCCCAAAGCTTGTTACAAATTTGAGGCCTTTCTCTGGATTAAAAAAAAAAAAAACAAAAACCTGTTGTAGACTTGCAGTCTCACAACACGAAGAACTGGGTGTAGTGTAGAAGTTTCAATTAGGGCGTAAAAATGTTTCAATCAGCATATGAAATTTAATCAGCAAAGTAATTTCAACTAGCAAATAAATTTTAATTAAGGTCTTTTAACATACTATATAACAAGTAGAAAAGTATATTACAAACCTCAATCATGCAATTAACGAATATAACAAGTAGAAAAGTATATTACAAACCTCAATCATACAATTAAAGAATCAGGGCTTATATCACAGATTTCAATCACATTTGTCATGAGTTACAATGAATCAATGATTAATGTACCTTAATACTGAATCAAATCGAAGCCTTCTATTTCATCATCAATTTAGAGTAAGAGGCATCTAAATTGGAACTTCATAGTTGCCGCTACACAACCTTCGTCTCTTGCCCGATGATTATTTCTTGTAATTGTAAACAATGATAAATGAGCCGTTCTACTCTTTTGGCCACATAACCTTAATGTTTGATTGTTCCTCTCCCACCTTGATCTGCACAACCTCATACACCCAGCCCAATGTTACACATATAACCTTTTTATGAAAATCGAAGCCCTAAAGATTTAGGGACCTAAAGCCCTAGCCTCATCTAACTAGAGCTTGGACCGGTCCCGGGTAAAATCTTCTAAAATCTCCTTAAAATATTAAATGAAACATTTAGTTTCTGTTTACTTTATTTAATTTAATATTGTTTAGCCATGGACAAACTAATTTTGAGGTCAAATTGTATCGATAAAAACGATCGAATTGTCCATCTTATTTTTTTGTTTTACATTTCTTTGATTTTAACTTCTTCAATGCCATGAAGAGAATGTATCGAATAAAATTAAATATAATACATCACGATATAAGTAAATGTATCTATCAACCTTCAAAACATCCAATCTATATATGCCATGTGTTCATCCGACCCCTACCTACATCCATTCGTGTCCTTAATTAATCCATTTTAAGTTTAATATGCCTTTTAATACTTCCACATTCAAAATATATAAATAAATAAACGCCCCAACACGTGGCACGTGATACAACGAAGGACGGATGAGCTTTTTTGTCCTTTTATATTCTTTTTTTTCAATGCGTCTCACAACACCGCTTCATTTTTTTGGCCTGTAAGATTTTTTGGCGTTTAATTAGATTCAATAACTACCTGGCATTTTATTGTTTTTTTGGATTGCATAGTAAATTTTTTGGCGTTTATGGCGTCCACAAATTTATTAACATCAATTAGTAATTATAACTTCTTTTCGTCTATGGTGTTTCCAAATTCATTAGGCGTTTTTGTAGATTTCAACAGTTCATATATGTCATAAAGGTAAATATCTTGGCATTCATGGCGTTGTTAAATTCATTAGTAATTTAAAAGAGTACAACTAAGACGAAATCAAACAAAAACTAATAGTCTTCTGTGGATGGTATTATATCAGAGATGTAACCATCACTTTGTTCATCACTCTCATTAGACTCATCATCATCTTGTTTATCGGCGTATAACGCCATAATCTCGTCTCTTCTTTGTTGCATCCTATACTTAAATGTCTTCACAACGCTGGATCTTGCATTGTTCGAATGTGCTAAATCACATAGCTGTTCAAGAAGATGTAGTCTGACTGTGTTTAGCACTTCGTCCATTGTCAATGACTAATCCACCCCGTGTTGATAGCTCACGTTCACCATTCTTGATTGTTCATCCAAACTCCAACTGGTAATTTTTGATAGATCAGTATCGTCAACATCATCATCATAATCATCATCTGCTGGAAATTTTCTATTTAATCTTCTTATTACCGTTCGAGTCCTTTCATAATCGTAGTCCACTGGAATCCCAAGGACTAGAATATCCCTCTGAATGGCTTTATCCATACTAAGTATGGCCTTGATTGTCTTGACTTTCACCCTTCTCCTGTCAAAGAACTTTAAGACGAAACGTCTCTCTGACCTCTCAAACCTCCATGCAATAACCTGAGACATTTTTTTAAATTGTATGGAGTTTAGACAATGTGTGGCGTGTTAAGTGAATGTGTGTAGTGTCAAGCTTTGTTTAGTTGTTGCACTTATATAATGAGCCTTTTTTTGGCGCCATGTAGGTATATGTTTTTAGCGGTAAAAAACGTCAGTAATATTTTTGATGTGTATTTTGTGTATCAATTGTCGTGCTATGTAGGATGCATGCCTATAATGTGACAAGTAATTATGGCGTTTTGAAAAGATAAATAAATTCAATTACGATGGCGTGACTTTTAATATAATAAATGTTAGTAATAAAGTTTTCCGTCGTTTCAGTTACTGTTTTGTTCAGCTTCATTTGTTAAGGCTGTAACACTTCCCATCTTTTCAGGATTTGGCGTTTTGTTTTTAATCTCGTTTAGATAAAGATGGCACGTTGTTTTATACATTGTTTTAATGGCGTTTAGTCAATTATTGGAGTTTTTAATAATAATTTGTTAAAGTAATTTCATTATTAGTTTTGGCATTTTTTGCGTTTTATATAGCAACAACGTGCTTTGCCAGTATCTATTCTCACAGTTTTTATACTATTAGGCGTTTGGTGTTTGTAGTTTTTGGCATTTTATAAGCATTTTTACAGGTATGATGTATTTTATTAGTGGAGAATTAGATAGAAACAATGGAAAATGATCCCCTAAAAACAAAAAATATATATATAGAAAATGAAAAAAAGAAATTAAAAATGCTAATCTAATTTCTCATCCAAATCTTCACTGTCATCAGCCTCTTCTTCTTGAATTTTTTGTGCCTTGAACCTTTGAATACCTTAGAAAGATGCCGATTTTCCTACATAACGCCCATCTTTAGACGAAGCTGATTAGTGGCATCCTGTATTTTGGTGTGATCTATTGTTGTTTGGTGACATGTGGTTGAAGATCAATGCCAGTGTGGATGCTATTATGATCATGGAGTCCAAAATAGCATTTACATTTGTATCGATCCCTGCATGCCATCGATATATCCATCAAGAACAAAGCACACAAAATGACATATCACTGTTATCAGTCTCTTTTTCTTGAATATTGTCCATCTCATTCAGCAAAAACTTATAGAGATACCCATCCCAGGTAAGAATTCATTCAGTGAAACTTCATGCAGAACAATACTGAATATCTAAGAAACGAGGTTTTCCATCTGTGGTTTTTTTAACTATTTGTTGGTGTTTTAAAGTGAGTGGTTTCTAGGAAACATGGCATTGTTTTTAGGTATGATCAATAGATTGTGCAGAGACGTTTCTCTTTACAGGATGTTTTTCGCGCGTAGTTTAGGCGGTATTTTATTATAATAAATGCTAGTGATAAAGTAACCGTCCTTTCAGTTAGTGTCTTTATTTACAGTTTTGTTCAGCTTTATCTGTTAAGGGTGTAAGACGTCCCATCTTCCAAGTTTGGCGTTTTTATATTTAATGGTGTTTTGTAGACCAAGATGATAAAATACACTAACAGAGAAAAATTTATACAGGAAAAATAGTTTTTATTATTTGGTGTTTTGTATTCAATGGCTTTTCTGGTATTTTTTGGCGTTTTGTAACTAATGAGAGAAATATAGTATTTTATTATTTGAAAAAAAATTACACAAAAGAAAACAAAAAAAATTAAAACTCCTCGTCAGAAGGGACTTTGTCTGAGAAGTATTCATCACTTCCTTCGTCTTCTTCTTCGGAGTCTTATTCTAGTCTCTCATCCAAGTCATCACTTTCACTTTCATTGGCTTCTTGTTATTGAAGATTTTGAAGCCTCCATTTGAACATGTCCTGCATCAATGTTATTTTTATATCCATGTCTGTGTTCAAACATGCGGCGTTGTGTAACTCTTCCATGAATTGGTCATGATGTCTTCAAACATGTAGTCTTCCTGCGCTTCGTTGTCACATATAACGGTCACCATATCTGTTTCTTCATCAAAACGCCATGATGTGATGACTGGGTCCATTTTTGCATTTGCTTTGCTTGGTCCAAATTTCCTGGTTAATCTTCTCATAAGATTAAGAGGGATTCCAAGCGATATGATACCCCTCTGTACCTCTTCTTCCATTTTCAAAATTGCTTTGATTGTCTTAACAAACACCCTTCTTCTGTTGTCAAAACGTATGACGATTCTTCTGATTCTCAGGGTGTATCTCCATGAAACAATGGTTGCCATTTTTGTTAAACTAGGCGTTTTGGTAAAAGATGTGTTCAGAATGATGGATGGAAGTGATTATGGAAGCAATGTTAACGTCGTTTATATAATGATGTTTTTGGCGCGTAATTTAGAAGAGAATTTCTTCTAATAAATGTTAATAATTGACTTTCAGTTACTGTTTGTTTCTTCTACCTGTAAGTCAGCAACGCGTTTTATTATTAAGCTTTGGCGTTTTGTATTAATGGCGTTTTATTCGTTTTGAATGGCGTGTTCTCATTTTAGTTTGGCTTTTTGAATTTGAGTAGTAAAAAATCTTTTTACCCTTAATGAAGCACGTCCACGTAATAAAATTGATGTTATTTACGGAAATGCCACCGCGCCAATCTAGCCCATAGATTGTTTTGATCGGACGATCCATAAGCGTTCTCACTGTTCTCACACTTTTCAGCGGTTTCCCTAAATCCTGACCATATATATATATATATATATATATATATATATATATATATATAGTTAGGTTAACGTACAAGAGCCCTTATCCTACATTACGTACGTGATCATCTCAGCCGTCAGATCTTCATCCCACATTGAAATCGCATGTTGGTTTTTTGTAACAATTTCGCATGTTGGTTTTTAACATGCGATTTCATCAAAATTACCACATGCGAAATTGTTACAAAAACCAACATGTGATTTCATCAAAATTATCACATGCGAAATTGCTACAAAAAACCAACATGCAATTTCATCAAAATTATCACATGCGATTTCATCAAAACTATCACATGCGATTTCATCCATGCTATTTTATAACATGCGATTTCAAATCGCGTACGTAGTGTACGTTAAGCCATTTTGTACAATACACTTTTTCTATATATATATATATATATATATATATATATATACACACACATATAGGGTGGGGTTCCTCTACAAAGTGTGTTTTTCCTACAAAGTGTAGGAAGTGTTTTGGGCTATTGGATGAGTGGTTTTAATGGTTGAGATTAGATGAGTGGCATTTTTATAATATATGCATTTTATTTAATGATTGATTTAATTGATTGAGGGCATTTTGGTAATTGAGCATGTTTTAGAAAAAGAAACAACCATCATTCATTCTTTCTTGTAGAACTCTCTCCACATTCTCTCACCGCATTAAACAAAATCTCCATAAATGAAGTTGAATATAAAAGAGTTGATTGTGTTTAAAATCTGAAATTTACTAAATTGGAGTTTGATTTGTTTTTATTTAGGGACGAGAATCGAAGTTCAATTTTGTTTTTTTATCAAGTATTGTGTTTTATATTAGTGATAAAACACATTGTGAAGAAACTGCTAAAAAAATCTAATGGGACCAGAAACATGTGAAGAAAAACACACTGCGAAGAAAGTATGAAGAAAAACACACTAATAAAACACACTGCAGCGAATCTGTGAAGAAAAACACATTGATAAAACACATTGGGAAGAAAAACACACTGTGAAGAAACAGTCAATAAAAACATACTGATAAAACTCATTGTGAAGAAACCAATAACTTGTAAAACACAACGTCAATAAACACAAAAATGCGTCCTTCATAAAACATAAACTGCTATAACACATAATGAGTAAACCTATAACTGGTAAAACACAACGTCAAGAAATTGTTCAAGAACGATAAGCTGGTGTGTTACGTGTGAAGAAACCATAAAACAAACAAAACACAATGTCAAGAATACATGCACATGCAAAAAAAAAAAAAAAAAAACAACTTAATCAAATACTGGCATGTTGAACAACTAAATCAGGATGCATTTACCATGATCACAATCAATCATTGCATTAGACATCGACATTTTTGATCCGCAATATGCAAAAAAAAAAAAAAAAAAATCATCTGAAGGATAAGAGAATGATGCATGTTAGATTCTGCGTAACTGATACAATTCCATAAATAAGATATAGGGTTTCCTTAAAAGTCTCATTTTGTTGTTTTAGATTTATCTTTTTCAAAAATAACTTGTTTAGTGAATTACCATTGTACCCTTTTATTAAAATTCTCTAGATGACACATGCCATAATCATATCACTTCCTACACTTTCTAGAAAAATATGACTTTGTAGCCAACTCTCACCATATATAGAGTAGGGTTCGCACGGAAAGTGTGTTTTTCCTAGAAAGTCTAGGAAGCGATCTGGTCCATCCGATTGGTGTGTTTAAGGATTGAGATTAAATCAATGGCAATCTTGTAATATTTGAGTTTAATTAATTGATTGTTTTAAATGAATAGGGGCAATTTTGTCAAATGACCGTTTTTTTAAATCAATTAGATAACTGCAATCCCTACTTTCATGGGATTTTCCCTCTCTCTCTCCATTATTGATTTGATTTTCTCTCTTTCTCTCTCCAATCCAACCCTAAACATAATAAAACCTGCGATCTCTACTCCCCCTTGCTGTTGGCGACGCAAAACAGGACCCCAAAAGCATTCAGATTTCGGTTCCAAGGCTTGTTGATACCCCTTTTCTTCACTAGGTATTCATATCTTGTGTTGTGATTAAAGTTCTTGAAGTGCATATACGTTTTCGGTCTTAATCTGCTTGTAACTTGGCTGTGTTTTTTCTGTTTTAATTGATGATTGTAGAGAGGCATGTAAAACACAGCGTCAAGAATCTGCTTGCTGTTAAAACACATCGTTAAGAATCTGCTTGCTGTTAAAACACAGCGTCAAGAATCTGCTTGCACGCCTTAAAGTGTTAATTGAAAGTGAATGTTGTATACTTCTTTTAGTTAATGTTTGACATTCCGTATTTGAGCCTTCATGTAAGAAATGTGTCTAATAGAGAAAGAAATTTTTAAGGCTCTTTTTCCGCTGCGTCGTTTTTTTTTAAGTTATTACGTGTGATGGCGTTTCATGAGAGCACAATTCGAATGCTTAAAATCAAGCTATTTATGAAGTTTGAGCTTAACTCAAATAAAATCTGAGTCAACTCAGCTGGTTTGATTTAACTCGATTCAGTTTCAACCGTAACCAAAACCAAAATTTTCGGTTTGGTTTAGTTTTGAACCGGCCTACTAATTATAATTAATATTATGCCTATTAACCTAGAAAAGATTAAAACCAAAAAGGTGAAAGGGCTTATCGACAAAGCTAAACAAAGCCGTTAAGGAACTTTGTTGAGTTAGTACGTCTTCTCTATTTATAAGAGTTTTCTTGAGCAATGTTTTCTTTAGACAAGTGACGTGACACAAAATGTATTTTAGAGCTCCTGCTTTATAAACTCTAATATATAGGTTAAATAGAAGGACAAAAGGCTAATTTAACCCTCATTTTAAAATGCTCAACTCCTTTAAGTATCTTATAATCGTGATAAAAATACATTTTTATCCCAAAGAGTTCATTCGTAAGGTGGTATAGATAATGGTACGATTCTACCATCTACATATACGGTGTTATCATTTTATACGGTACGTATATGCGTCCTGCGCATTTATACTATGCGGATGTATGCCCAGATCTAGACTGGATTTGATTACACATTAACAATTCATTGTGATTATTTCATTTTACATGATATTATTATATGTGTATGTATTGATATAGGCCAGTGTACATAAATGAACTCAGATACTTATAAGACACTAAACCTACTCATTTGCACGTTTCCATCTCACTGTATCTTACATTTTTAGACGATATTTGCTTTATATGTATATACCCATATACACAGTACTTCACATTTAATGATCTCTCTCTTCTTCTACTGTGATCTCGTACTTTATATATCTTCTTCTATAAATTCCTTGTGACAATGAAGCAACTTCACATATTAATCATGGTACAATCAAAGAAGTTCAGAGGTGTCAGGCAAAGGCAATGGGGTTCCTGGGTATCTGAGATTAGACACCCACTCTTGTAAGTTCCACTTTCATTTCCTTGTTTCTTTGATTAATTCTCATTTCATACTTTTCTTATATGTTCTTGTATACATATAATCCTTTATTCTTCCATTAACTAATAAGTTAGTATCAACATGAATTATCCATTTATGTTAATATAGTTTTTACTAATTTCAAGAACTTTAAATGATAACAAAACAGTGCTATTCACATATAACTTTTTGTACTCTTAGAAGCTCATAAATATTTTAAATGTACAATCTTTAAGAGGTAATGTGCACCATTTGTGAAAAAGTATTGAGATTATTAATAAAAAAACAAATGTACAAATTTTAATTATCCAAGTTTTACAACAGAAAGAGAAGAATTTGGCTTGGAACATTTGAGACAGCAGAGGCAGCAGCTAGAGCATATGATCAAGCAGCCATCTTAATGAACGGCCAAAGTGCAAAAACAAACTTTCCGGCCACCAACAAGAACTTTTCCGGCAACAACAACCACTCTCCACCACCACAGACAGAGATTCCAGCGGCCACTTTAGCCGCTAAACTGCGTAAATGCTGCAAAGATCCATCACCTTCACTCACATGTTTACGTCTTGACAGTGATAACTCTCACTTTGGAGTGTGGCAGAAACGTCCTGGAAAAGGGTCCGGGTCGGGTTGGGTGATGAAAGTGGAGCTTGGTGGCAAGAGGAAGGAGGGAGCGGTGGAGGAAACAAGTACGGTGGTGGAGGATGGTGGCTCCGGTGATCCAGAAATAGATGAAGAAAATAAAGCAGTAATGCAAATGATTGAAGAGTTGCTTAACTGGAATTCAACTCCACCTTCACTTTGTATAGTCAATGGTTAGCGACCGGTTTGTATATTATGATTATGATTATTAGGGATTTTTCAAAGAAATTTCCTTTTCTTTCTCTTGTTGTTAAGATGAATAATATGTTTATTTTAAGTATAAACAGTGTTGTAAAAGTCGCTAGGCGGTCTCTAGTCGGCCGACTGGGGAGTTGGGAGTAATCGGAGTACTCGGAGAGTACTCGGGGAGTACGCGGACATGGTAAATATAAAGAAAATTAATTGTTATATATTATTTATGTGTTAAAATAAGCATAATTCATGTCAACTGAGTATAATTTAAAATGAAACATCTTTAAAGTTCAAATATTCTGAATACAAGTCCGACTAGTCTGAGTACAAGGCCGAGTAGTCCGAGTACAAGGCCGAGTAGGCCGATTTTGACCGAGTTTGACCGATTAAAAGTCAGCAAACCACGTTGACCGCCTAGACCGACTAGGCCGACTACATCCGACTAGGCGCCGACTAGGCCGACTAGGCACCGAGTACTCCCGAGTAATCCCGAGGCCGACTAATTGAGACCGCCTAGGAGGAAGTCGCCTCGGAGGGGGTCCGAGGACCGAGTACTTGCCGAGTACTCGGCCGAGTAATCCGACTTTTACAACACTGAGTATAAATAAGATGTAAGTAGAAAAGAAGAAACAATGTATCATGTAAAAAGATGAAAGTCTGTTTATAAAGCATGTTGTTGTTTCACAAAATAAGCCTATAAGCTTTTATCATAAAGTACAAAAGGCTACTTTGATTATTACCAAATTATTTGATATGATTTTGACCACACAAGTGGAAATTTGAGGGATTTCATGTTAAATTACCTTGATATATGTGTAGAATGGGTAAGCTAATAATTATGTACTTTATAAAAGTTCAATTCAACATCCTTATCATCGAAATAGATAAAATCTTTACAAGAAAAGTATACTTAGAAGGTAGTTATAATGCAATCTTTAGCAAGTTAAAGAGACTGGACACCAACATGGTGTGGAGGGGCTTGGTTGGAGGTATTACTCGATACGTGGTAGATGTGAGCTTCACCAGTCCACACCCAAAAAAGTGGGGTGTAGGAGCGGCGTGGGGTGCCATGTGTTTTTTTAAGGCAAATTGGAAATAAATAATTCCATCTAACTCAATTTGGCCGATAATAATTCCAAGTAAGTTATTGGCCGATAATAATCCGAACTCGTCATTTTTTTTTTGTAAAATAGTCCGCCATTAAAATAGCTTAATGGAGTTAAGCTTTTTTTCCCGAATTACAAACTGATGTTTTAGGGCTTTTGATCAGAACGAAGATACGGGTTGATTGATGTAAAACTTACCTCGAAATACTGCCACAGCCCACGAAAACGGTGCTTCAATTCGGGTGTTTAAACTTCTAATTAACAAAAATAAGCCATTTCGAGGTAAGTTGTACATCAATCAACCCGTATCCTCGTTTTGATCAAAAGCCCTAAAACATCGGTTTGTAATTCGGAAAAAAAAAAACTAACTCCGTTAAGCTATTTAACGGCGGACTATTTTACAAAAGAAATTGACCAGTTCGGATTATTATCGACCAATAACTGCCTTGGGATTTATCGGCCAAACTGAGTTAGGTGAGATTATTTATTTCCAATTCGCCTTTTTTTAAATGTTTAGACAATTATATTAAAAACACTACTTATAGTAATTTTAAAAAAAGTTTCATAAAAGACAATCCTAAAATATAAAAAAACCTACTTAATAAATCGTAAAAAATAAGAAAAACCTACTTGTTAAATCCTAAAAAATAAAAAAAAATCAACTTATTAAATCCTAAAAAAATTAAAAAATTACAAAGTACAGTAAGTATTAAAGTGGGGAACCACTTAAACTCCGTATTCCCGTAGTCCCTGTACTCGATCTTCGCGATCTCCACTCGATCGTCGTAGGTCAAGTTGCCCGCCGGGACACGGTCGAAGCAAACTTTAAACAGATCCAACCTCGGTTTGAGCTCACGCCATTTGTGTTGATACGCGTTTAAGTTTTGACGCGTGTTCCCGCCCCACGCCAGGCTCAATCCCTACGCCAGCGGGGCAACGCCATAGCCAACGCTACCCCGATGTGGTCTAGCCAGCATTTTGGGCATTCCGCCGCCCCAACCCACGCCCCACACCCCGCGGTCTTAAGTAAGAAGGATAATGTTTTAATTTAATTTAGCTATGAAATATTATACTTTATTCCTAATTTATACTAAATTAAATATCATCCATCTCATGATTAAGGATCCTATAAAAAGTAGCAAGTGTGTGAGAAGTGTAAGAAATAATATGGTGAGTACATGCGTCTTTAATTAAAACTAGTATGGTGCCCGCACGATGCAGCGGGGGCGACAATTTGCATTGCGGCACTCATTTCAGGCAGTTTTCTTATTCGGATAATATTTATGGTAGCATTATTGTGGTAGATATATGTCAAAAGTGTTAAACATGTCTGGTAATTATTAAATTTAAAATTTGAATTATCAAGTACTTCAAGAAACCATTGATGCAATAAAGTAACATAAGAATAAGAAAATTAACCCGACAAAAGTGTCATATTTTGAATTTTCAAAGTCTTTATTTATAAACTTTGACTTTAATTATATATTTTTTGTGTTATATAAAACTTGATGAAAATTAACCCGACAAAAACACTTGTAAAACACACTCAAATCATATAACTTTCATCAAGTATTATCTAGCACAAACAAAATTATTTAAGGTCAAAGTTTATAAATAAAGACTTTGAAAATTCAAAGTAGGACACTTTTAATGGGACGAAGGTAGTAAGTCTTAAACATAAATAAAAGTTATATAAAGTAGCACAGGAATAAAGAAATATAATTCTTAAACATAAAAGTTGAAAACTAAAAGCTCAAGTGTCAAGTACTTTGCATTATCATGAGATCAATTTAGTAATCATACGGGTTAAACATTTGAAGGATGTCATCTATATTGTCACACCACCATTTGTCATCATCAAGATCAGTGTCCTCCGGAATTTCTTGTGTCTCTTCCTGTTTGATTGTTACATCCTTTGGAGGACGAGTTTCTTCTCTATTCTCCTCTTTAACTGATACATCAGTAGTAGTAGCTGGAACAGTTTGGGGAACTAAAAAAATGTTAAGTATTTTAGTTACATAATTTATCATGTTATCGTTAGATATAATATAGGATAGAAAGGTAGATACCTGACACAACTTCCATTTTGCTCTATGTCTTATCCATAACAAATTCTTAATCAATTTGTAAGAGAAAAATAAATAAGTGAGTAAAATAGACCAAAGTGTGTAAAATAATAACATCATGTAACTAGATTTATAAGTGTGAGCATAGAAGAATAAATTAAAGTTATAGACAACAGAAAATTGAAATACCTGTAAACCAATAATTCCAAAGAACAAGAAATTTTTTGAATTTAAAAAAACTAATGAATAACTATACTATATATAGAACCTATAAAACAACAAATTGAATGACCTAGTGCTTTTTTCAACTAACTAATATTATCTATAAGAGTATTTTTAAACTTAAAATCACTAAAAAAATGCAACACAATCTAGTATCTAGTCAAGTAAAAAAGCTTTGTTGCAATTAACTATTCTGAACTATAAGAGTAAAGTTTGAACTTATTATCCCTTACTTATCTATAAGAGACTAATAGTATATAATTTGAACTTATTATCACTTAAAATTGCAACACAATCTAGTAAGTATCTTGTCAAGATTGAAAATTTCATGATTATTTTTTGGGTAAATTACTTTTTGAGTCCCTGTATTTTATGGGTTTTAACTAGTTGAGTCTAAAAGCAAAAAGTTTAACGACCTGAGTCTCCATAAGTATTTTCTTTAACCATTTGAGTCCAAATTTCTAACCCAGTTAGAATTTTGTTGTTAATTTTTGTTAAATGACCAATTTATCCCTATAAAACACAGGGACTCAAAAAGAAAAAAGAATATTTTATTATTATTATTATTATTATTATTATTATTATTATTATTATTATTATTATTATTATTATTATTATTATTATTATCATCATCATCATCATCATCATCATCATCATTTAAAAATCATATCATTATCTTCACCAAATGGATCAACAAACCCAAACATCTTTTCAATCATATTCAACTCAAATTCCAATTTCCATAACAACCTCACTATCATCTTCATCAAATAGTTGAGTAATTAAAATGGGTTTTTAAGTTTGGTGTCTACAGGTAGGCAGAGTTTCCTTTGTCACTGTAAGTCATTGTAACCTTAATTTCACATATACAGGTTCCATAACCAAAACAATAGTTAGACAATAGTCACAACTTTCAATAGAAAGATACAACACATATAGAGAAATCTCAATCTTACTTGCAATTTATAACTGCGTAGAAAACTAAAGAACAGAGCAGGTACACAACTAACACCATTTTGATACTTTAGCAAAGGTACACAATGAATTACTAACCAGGGCCAACAAAACTTCCATGATACATATTCACAACAAAGCACAAAAAAATATAAAAAGTTTACCTCAAAAGAATCTTATGGGGAGTCGTCTGGATGGTTCGCGAAGGAGAAGGGCGGAACTGGAGAAGCTTGCCTGCGATGTGAACCCTAGGTGTGAAAAAAGAAAGATAAGAGGGTTTGGGTTGTCTGTGATTCGCCTTGTGCCCTCATCTATTCGTCTGCGATTAAAACCCTAATTTAACCTATATGGGCTATTGACAATTGGGATTGTATAGAACATAAATATTCTAATTCTAAATTTATTATATATTTGAAATCAAGTCAAGATTAATAAGTAACAATATTTGAGTTTTTGACATTCAACTAAATAAATATTGATAATTTAGCAAAGCGTTTTATTATATATTCTTTTTCTTTTTGAGTCCCTGTGTTTATAGGGAAAAATTGGTCATTTAACAAAATTTAACAACAAAATTCTAAATGGGTTAGAAATTTGGACTCAAATGGTTAAAGAAAATGCTTATAGGGACTCAGGTCGTTAAACTTTTTGCTTTTGGACTCAACTATTTAAAACACATAAAACACAGGGACTCGAAAAGTAATTTACCCTTATTTTTTTGTTACATTTTACAAGTTTATTTTTATATAAAAAACATTATTTTATTTTTTAAAAATAGAATGTTTTTTTGTATTGCAAAATAAATAAAAAATTGTTTGTTTTACACCTATAAAGTTTTGTTTTTTTAAATAAAAAATAACACTAAAAGATAAAAAAATTAAAATATAAGTTGTTATAGTTGTAAAGTATGTTTATTTTTTGTTAAATTGCTAAGTTTTTAATCTTTTTTCTTTACTACTATTATTACTACTGTTTAATGTTATAAAGTTCATAACTTTTTTAAATATACACATATTACTCATTCAATTAACTTTAAAACTGTAGAAATTTCATTTTTTATTACAACAAAAATATGTTTAAGACCTTTACCTTCAATTGTAAATTTCATTTTTTTTATAAAAAACAGGATGTTAAGAGTTTATATATATATATAAGTATACATATAAAATTCAAATAGGATGTTAGGAGTTAATATAGAAGCACACCTATAAAGGTCTACATTTTTAATGAATAGTGTAAACTGGACAAACCCGAAAAGGACATGATAAATTGGACAAACCCGAACAAGGTATCGTTGTACATTTTAATCCGCACAACACTTATGGTTGCAATTAAATATGTATAAGTAAAATGATATTATTTTTTGGTGCTTAATAATGTTCAACCTGCTTATCCTTTAAAATAAAATATTATTGACATGTAACAATATCTTTTGCATACACACATGGATCTTCGACTAAAAAAAGCGCAATACAAATAACCTGCTAAAATCGATAAAAAGGTTATTCTATTATTTAGGGGACATAATCTAATTCAAACAAGTGTGTTTTAGCCTATTAAAGGTTTCTCGTTTTCCTTATGGTCGCATACCAGTTCATTAGGTATAAAACATTATTAGATGGAGAAAACTAAAAAACATTATTTTAATGAAACCAATTAGATATAAAAAAAAGTGAGCTTGTTTGATGTCACTTTACTACTTGCTAACCCATGCAAGTGTGTGCACCCAACCAAATACACAAACGTACAGAATATGAACAAAGCTCACATCAAACCCGTATGTGCAAGGTTTTAAATTTTATTTAGTTGCCAGAACAAATTGGTGAACAATCTTAATCAAATGAAATCTGAGCGAAAAGGGGTTGGAATATTATTAAATTGATAATAATGACAACAATGTAGAGAGTCTTGAGCATTTGAAATGTGATAGGACACACTGTTTTAATAACTTGTACACTAATGCATCATCTACTTGTACATTTTAATTCGCACAACAATACTGACCAAGACAACTATCGAAACGTAGACAAAAATGAGTAGGTCATCACGATACCTTTGGATTTTTTTTAAAATATTATAGTTTATAAGATATGACAAAAATATGTAAAAGAGTTATAAGTTTGTTGTGAAAAGGGAAAAATGTAACTAATTATCCATAATTTTGTTAAAATAAAGGGATTTAAGTGTTATAATATGAGGGACTAAAATATAATAAGTGTTTGAGTTAATTACTATTTTTGTCCCTATGGTTTGTCAAAAATCACTATTTCAGTCCATTAGTTTAAAAAATTGCGATTTCAGTCCATATGGTTTCACTTTTGTAACCATTTCAGTCCCCGTGGTTTCACTTTCGTAACCATTTCAATCCATTATTATGTTAAGTACAGGGACTGAAATGGTTACGACATGAACTGAAATGGTTACGAAAGTGAAACCACAGGGACTGAAATCACAATTTTTAAACTAATGGACTAAAATAGTGATTTTTGACAAACCACAGGGATGAAAACAGTAATTAACTCTAAGTGTTTAAAAGACAAAGTTACCCTCATTTTAGGGGTGTTTTTATAAATAAAGAGGGAAGGAGTTCTTATTTTTTTGGGTATTTTAAAATACCACTCCCTCATGCATTATAATATAGTATAGATTAGAGATTAAGTGTAATAGAGTAAC
Organism: Helianthus annuus; assembly: GCF_002127325.2. Lineage (NCBI taxonomy): Eukaryota > Viridiplantae > Streptophyta > Magnoliopsida > Asterales > Asteraceae > Helianthus > Helianthus annuus. The sequence goes on from NC_035433.2 coordinate 148,559,042, forward strand.
TTCAATAATAATCATTTTAATTAACAAAATCTTTGCATAAATGTTTTGAGAGATTTTAGGAAACCATATATTTGGTATCTTTCTATTATTCGAAATCTGGTATCAAGTATTGTTTAATCCATAAAATTCGTATCAACATTTTTGTTAATCCGCACGTGTAAAACACCGTATGAATTCCAAAAAACACCACAACGTGAATCAAATACAACCATAGTGTTTTAACATCTAGAATGATTTTGATTATTTTGAAAGTGTAAAACACCATTCGGATTCTAAAAACACCACGACTTGTATCGTAATACAGTCATGGTGTTTTAACATCTGGAATGATTGCATTGTACATTATGTGTGGTGTTTTACACCTGCAATTCCTGTAGATCTTCTTCGTATGGTGTTTTAAACCTGCATTCATGGTGTTTTACACCTGCATTCCAGTATGTGTTCTTCGTATGTTCTTCTTATGTCATCCAGTAGTTGTTCTTCGTATGGTGTTTTACACCTGCATTCCAGAATATGTTCTTTGTATGGTATTTTAAACCTGCATTCAGGGTGTTTTACATATATGTATTGTGACAACCCGAACTTTTACGGTTAGTCTTACCTCGTTCCACGACCGTTAAACGAGTATTGTTACGCGTGCTCATTGTGTGATTCTAGTAAACGTGCTTGATGTGCTTGAATTATACTTGATTGGCTATATGAGACTTAATTGTATTATATGTGTGTGGGTGGTTGGCCGTTTGTTACTGTCCGTATGGTTCTTTGCCATTCCGCGTGTCCGATATACATTAATCTTAGCAACCTTATATCGAAAATAAAATAGATCATTGTAAATACAACTTTGTTGGTATTAAAAATTATCTTAGAACATCATGTATCACATAATTGATTGAACTGGGCCCAAACGTGACATGTAACACCAATGAGTAAACCTTTAGACTCGGCCCAAATCACTGCCCAAATACTGTTTCGCATTATTATATAGTCTCGGCCCAAACCACTGTTATTGTTAGCGATCATACCCAGCCCAATTCACTGTTTGATTAGCAAACATCACCGGCCCAGTTCCTTGTCCATATAGCTACGTGTATACTGTGAACACAAACTAGAACAAACCCTATTTCCCCAACCAAGAGTGCGACGGCAGCAGACCTCAAGACCCCCCCCCTCAACGTATCCTATACTTTCAAGGCATCATACGTGAATTTATTATTGATAGGTATGTGGGTTATACTTTGCACATGTTATGATATGCTATCGGTATTACTGATCATATGTGTATTCATGAGTAACGTTTGAATGATGTTGATCGCATGAATGTATCTGATAACTAGTGGATAGGAATGTGTGATTATTAATGATAATGGTTGTCATGCATATTTGAACACGCATAATGAGGAAACGATGGACTAAGGTTATAGCACGTGATATTTTGATATTCATGAAATTGATGATATGCGCCACATGCTGATTCAATTATTAACTCAGGATGAAATTATTGAAACCCTCGAACTATGATGTGTATTAATGATCTAGGGATTTGTATATGTGAGTTTGATAAATGCCATGAAAGTTAGTGCTAATATTATTCTTGATGGAATATGTTGGTAGCATGTGCAATGTGCTGTTATGGTATTTATGCATGATTATTAGTATGTTGCCAAGATTGACTAGTATGACTGAGATTAAAGGATGTTATGAACGGTAATAATATGAATGAGTAGGGGGTAAAGGGGTCAAATACACACTAGAGTCATACAAGTTCTTGTATTAATCCTAAACTGTGAGTGCACCCTTTCATGTTTACCTTCTAATCAGTCAAGCATATTATAAAAGATTGGGCTGAAGGTTATCATAAGAGATTGGGCCGAAGACTATCATGGTGGTTGGGTCAAAGTCAAGTGGGTTGCCCTTCGGTGGGCTGCCACTCGAATTATTGGGCTGCCTATGCGGATTGGATCGTATAGCAGTAGTGGGTCACACACATTCGCTTAGAAGCATGGGCTGTGAGGCCTGATGAGTCGTACATTTTCGGTCGGGTCCCGAGTCAGTTGAACCGCACATGTGTAAACGGACCACACCATTGTTGGGTTTTATGCTTTCTAGGCCATACATGACTAATGAATTGTCGCACAACATGTTTAATTGTTAAGACTGGTGTATGGGGTGATGAATATCAATACTTGTATTTATATGCATTATCTGATGAATTAATGTGGAATGATACGTGTTGTACATGTATACAAACTAATTGTTGGGTGTAACTATCATAGGGTTTTGGTTGAACACTTATGTTAAACAAGTAATAAGTCCTACCGAGCAATCCCAGGTGAGTTCACTGCACTTTTCTCAAGCATGCGTCCCGGTGGTTTGGGACAACTGGTAAACATTTGGAAGGGAAACATTGGGTAAATAACTTAATCGGTTTTGGTTATTGCCTGGAGGGCAATGGGGTGATTAGTTGATAGCGCTATTAGGTACTAATTATCTGGGTTTCACTATGGTTGTTTAGAGGCACACTCCTCGGTTACGTAAGGGCGGTTCCCCTAGGGTAACTAACTGGACAACATAGTGGGTTGCTAAGAGGCACACTCCTCGGTTACGTAAGGGCGTAGTCCCTAGGGTAACTAACTTGAGCAACATCGTAATACAACATTGGACTGCATTAACATATAACTGGTAACACAACACGTAAGCAACACTTTGAACTCACCAGCGTAGTCTGACACACTTGTTTGCATGCTTGTAGGTTGTTAACGTTTGGAACATGGACTTGCTATCTGGGAGTGCTGGAGTGGTCATGGATCGAGACTCTTGGGTGACTTATAAACGTTACATTGGTTTTGAATTTTATCATGAAATTATTACTAAACGAATTAATACATGCTTCCGCTACACAACTTTTGAGAATTGATAACATGTTGACATTTTATATTAGTAGTTAATGTCATGATGTATTTAATATCTATCATTGGTTCAATGTGATTGGTGGCTCGAACTCTGATGCGTAACACGCCTCGCGGGGTTTCCGCAGGTGGAATTTTGGGGGTGTTACAGTTTAACAGTTTTCCTCTCTAAGCTAGTCTATCCCCTAGCCCTTGCCTTGGCCGACGCTTACCGTTTAAGGTGACAGTTTAGTATCGATAAACCTATCATTCCATTATCATGGTCACACTACATTCTCGATTGTCTACGCATAAACTCCTATAACATTGTGCTCTAGTTTAAAAATAACCTGATAAACTCTTCTTTTGATACGTAGTGATCACTTCTTGTACTCTGAGGATGGTTGTGTATTATTTTATGACCATATCATTTCGAAAATATTTTCGTGTCCTTGTAATGAAACCTTTTGGTGACGTACTTGATGTTCCTAATACACACGCCTTAGTTCAACCCTTCAAGGTTGGCTTCATACATGTTCGACTAATTACACACTCAATTTCGTACATAGATTTTAGTAAACCATTCTTATTCGTATACGGCAGGCTTGATGACTGTGGAAAACGCTCCGAATAAACCGGATCACTATGAATTCGACCAACCGTTACTCTTCAACATAATTCTTATTGTGTCAACACCCTCAATGTAACGCTTCCAATGACCGGTAGTGTCACCTTATTTCTAATTATACCGCTTGTGTGTGCAACCAACTACACCATCATCATCGGATTTATTATTCTACTAGTGATTCTAAAACAATTATGTGGAACAGATTGATGATAGTCACGTCTTGGTATGTGTTTCGCGTTTTATCTGGTTGTGGTAAAATGGATATCATAGTCCTTGTCTAACCCTGTGGTACGCTAATTCTCGTTTGTCTAAATCTCTCTCTGCGAACATTAATCGAGAAGCAACAGGCCATACTTAAGTTCATTAAGTGTAGGAGCATAAAATAAAATTTCTACTTCCATGAGGTATGTCGAAGTCAACACCCTTTTCCGTGTGAAAGCACCATGCTTATGTATAGCTTCATCGACCTCTTTGTTCCATGCTTATCTCTCTTTGACCAAAGGCTGGTCATCTACTACAACCAACTGCGACCAAAATATCACGATCAATATCAACTGAAAATCTCTTTTCCCTCTGAACGAACGAGTCAAGATGATACCAGTATGAAATAGGGATTAATGTCTAACTTGAGTTTTCATTCAATCGATTGATTGAATTGCTTGAATCACCCGTTCCAAGAAATTATATTTTCTTTCCCGAATTCTTACATACGATGGCATCACCTTTGATCTTCGATAGGGGTGACTACACCAGTTCTGATCGCCGGTAGCGATACCATATATAAACATATATCTTTTACACTCACTTTATCACATTCGCATACTTTGCTTCGAGTAAATCTTGGTGGTGCACCCAACACACGTGATTTTAAGGTTGAGCATTTTAGCTTGTAACAAACTACCTTAACACATTTCCGGTTCGGTTTACTTCGTCGACCCTTCGTTTATGATGTACGACATTCGCCTCAATTCTGGTAAGCTCTAGATATACATTAGATACACTTGCTTCGTGAAGTGTTGGTTACTTAATATACAACATCCATGATAACTAAATACTGCCTTTTTGCAAGTCCCCAAATTCGAAGGCGTATAGCTCACCCAAGTTATATTTAGTGCAACAACCCCCCCCCCGGTCGCACATGTTAAATGCATCAGGCAATGCCATACAGATGTATGACACACTCGTATTTCAACTTTTGTGAGCATCTCTTGAGCTTAGCATAACTTGTCACAACATTCTTCATTATCAAGCTCCTATTAACTCAACTTGTGTTTCTACTTAAGAGCAAGACATTTTTAGTTTAACACGATTAACACAAACTCTATTACCTCAAACACTCATTCATGCATAACACTCACATAACGGTAATTCGGGGAATTGCGGAATTACACATGGATTGTACTTGAACGTTGATGAACAATTAGAACACTATTCCTGAACAAATAAAGAAATATAACTTATGTGAATTTATATGTTATCTGACTTTATATGCTATATGACTTATATATTATTTAGTGAACTTTCGTGAAACCGTATTTAACTACGTGTTTAGTGAATTATCGACAAACTCATAATTGGAGCCTAGAGTATAATATAGCCTAAATTTCGAGGACGAAATTTCTGTAACATGGGGAGGATGTGACACCCGAGCAAAATCCGCAATAATCCTAATTTCCTCACTTCACTCCTCAGTTCTTACTTGTCAAATTTCGGGACGAAATTTCTTTCAAGTTGGGGATGATGTGACAACCCGAACTTTTACGGTTAGTCTTACCTCGTTCCACGACCGTTAAACGAGTATTGTTACGCGTGCTCATTGTGTGATTCTAGTAAACGTGCTTGATGTGCTTGAATTATACTTGATTGGCTATATGAGACTTAATTGTATTATATGTGTGTGGGTGGTTGGCCGTTTGTTACTGTCCGTATGGTTCTTTGCCATTCCGCGTGTCCGATATACATTAATCTTAGCAACCTTATATCGAAAATAAAATAGATCATTGTAAATACAACTTTGTTGGTATTAAAAATTATCTTAGAACATCATGTATCACATAATTGATTGAACTGGGCCCAAACGTGACATGTAACACCAATGAGTAAACCTTTAGACTCGGCCCAAATCACTGCCCAAATACTGTTTCGCATTATTATATAGTCTCGGCCCAAACCACTGTTATTGTTAGCGATCATACCCAGCCCAATTCACTGTTTGATTAGCAAACATCACCGGCCCAGTTCCTTGTCCATATAGCTACGTGTATACTGTGAACACAAACTAGAACAAACCCTATTTCCCCAACCAAGAGTGCGACGGCAGCAGACCTCAAGACCCCCCCCCCTCAACGTATCCTATACTTTCAAGGCATCATACGTGAATTTATTATTGATAGGTATGTGGGTTATACTTTGCACATGTTATGATATGCTATCGGTATTACTGATCATATGTGTATTCATGAGTAACGTTTGAATGATGTTGATCGCATGAATGTATCTGATAACTAGTGGATAGGAATGTGTGATTATTAATGATAATGGTTGTCATGCATATTTGAACACGCATAATGAGGAAACGATGGACTAAGGTTATAGCACGTGATATTTTGATATTCATGAAATTGATGATATGCGCCACATGCTGATTCAATTATTAACTCAGGATGAAATTATTGAAACCCTCGAACTATGATGTGTATTAATGATCTAGGGATTTGTATATGTGAGTTTGATAAATGCCATGAAAGTTAGTGCTAATATTATTCTTGATGGAATATGTTGGTAGCATGTGCAATGTGCTGTTATGGTATTTATGCATGATTATTAGTATGTTGCCAAGATTGACTAGTATGACTGAGATTAAAGGATGTTATGAACGGTAATAATATGAATGAGTAGGGGGTAAAGGGGTCAAATACACACTAGAGTCATACAAGTTCTTGTATTAATCCTAAACTGTGAGTGCACCCTTTCATGTTTACCTTCTAATCAGTCAAGCATATTATAAAAGATTGGGCTGAAGGTTATCATAAGAGATTGGGCCGAAGACTATCATGGTGGTTGGGTCAAAGTCAAGTGGGTTGCCCTTCGGTGGGCTGCCACTCGAATTATTGGGCTGCCTATGCGGATTGGATCGTATAGCAGTAGTGGGTCACACACATTCTCTTAGAAGCATGGGCTGTGAGGCCTGATGAGTCGTACATTTTCGGTCGGGTCCCGAGTCAGTTGAACCGCACATGTGTAAACGGACCACACCATTGTTGGGTTTTATGCTTTCTAGGCCATACATGACTAATGAATTGTCGCACAACATGTTTAATTGTTAAGACTGGTGTATGGGGTGATGAATATCAATACTTGTATTTATATGCATTATCTGATGAATTAATGTGGAATGATACGTGTTGTACATGTATACAAACTAATTGTTGGGTGTAACTATCATAGGGTTTTGGTTGAACACTTATGTTAAACAAGTAATAAGTCCTACCGAGCAATCCCAGGTGAGTTCACTGCACTTTTCTCAAGCATGCGTCCCGGTGGTTTGGGACAACTGGTAAACATTTGGAAGGGAAACATTGGGTAAATAACTTAATCGGTTTTGGTTATTGCCTGGAGGGCAATGGGGTGATTAGTTGATAGCGCTATTAGGTACTAATTATCTGGGTTTCACTATGGTTGTTTAGAGGCACACTCCTCGGTTACGTAAGGGCGGTTCCCCTAGGGTAACTAACTGGACAACATAGTGGGTTGCTAAGAGGCACACTCCTCGGTTACGTAAGGGCGTAGTCCCTAGGGTAACTAACTTGAGCAACATCGTAATACAACATTGGACTGCATTAACATATAACTGGTAACACAACACGTAAGCAACACTTTGAACTCACCAGCGTAGTCTGACACACTTGTTTGCATGCTTGTAGGTTGTTAACGTTTGGAACATGGACTTGCTATCTGGGAGTGCTGGAGTGGTCATGGATCGAGACTCTTGGGTGACTTATAAACGTTACATTGGTTTTGAATGTTATCATGAAATTATTACTAAACGAATTAATACATGCTTCCGCTACACAACTTTTGAGAATTGATAACATGTTGACATTTTATATTAGTAGTTAATGTCATGATGTATTTAATATCTATCATTGGTTCAATGTGATTGGTGGCTCGAACTCTGATGCGTAACACGCCTCGCGGGGTTTCCGCAGGTGGAATTTTGGGGGTGTTACATGTATAATGAAGTTTTTTCTTAAGAACCATGAGAAAACTTTCTCATCCTCTTATACACACACACACACACACACACACACACAAAAACTAGAGGGTGTTTGCAGATTGTGACAGAGATGACAAAGGAAATCGCGTAACACGCATGTAAGTTTTTTAAAATAAAAGAAAACTATATAAACTAGCGGTTTTGCCTGTGTTACATGGCTGGAAATCGGTTGGTATCAGTTCGTTCTAACACCGACATTTGCTATAGTAAGTGAAAGAGAAAACTAAAAAAAATGCATGATATGCCCAAAAGGATATCGACATATTTTTTACATCAATCGAAAACCATAAAAATGAATACGGGTTCTGATACTACCCATATCGGTACCGATGTTGTTCGGTCGACATCGATTAAGTTCGTCACGTATCGATGCTCATATAGTTTACAAAAAAAAATATGTTATTTTAATGTTTTTTTTAATATTGTTACCGGCACTCGTATAGTTTACGATACAAAAAATATGTTGTTTTGAAATAAAAAAAAAATTAAAGAGAAGTTAGATTTTTGAAAAAGAAAAGTTAATGTAGACAACTTATTAAAAAATCAAACTAAATGATGAATAATATATTATTAAAAAATAGAAAAATAATATTAAGAAAATTCATATAAAAAATTACAAAGAATACTTAAAATTTTATGGTTAAATTAAAGAATTCAAGATGCTCATTTTTAGGTGAGTATATATATATATATAGATATCATAAAAACAAACACTTTATTCTCTTTTACTGAGAATGATATTTTTATAGTATTTTGAAATTTTTAAAACATTTAACATGTTATGTGATTACCAGTGTCTAGATTCCTACAACATCACACATGCACCCATCTTGTGTGTGTGTGTGTGTTTATATATATATATATATATATAGAAAGTATAATGTACAAAACAGCTTAACCTACATTAACGTACGCGACCAAAATAGAACGTGTGTAATTATGATCCATGCGTGATTATCACCAAATTTTGATCAACTGAACGTGCGTAATAATGTCCCCATGCGTGATTATCTTCCAAAATATGATCCCATGCGTAATAATGTTATCAATGCGTGATTTTTGCCCTGATCCTACGGTTACGCGCGTCGCGTACATGAAGTAGAATAAGCCTTTTTGTATGTTAACCTAACCCTATATATATATATATATATATATATATATATATATATATATATATAGGGTAGGGCTAGGTAGAAAACCCTAAAATTTTGAGAAAACCCTAGAAAACCCAACCTCCTGACTTTTTTTTTTTTTTGAAAAAAATAACACATGTAATATAAATGTTTTTAAGAGTTTTGAGCCAAAAAAATCAAAAAAGCGCCGAGTGTTTTTTTTTTAAAAAAAATAAACAAGTTTCAGCACTTTTTTGTCTAACACATGTTAGTGACGAAAGTTGCTGAAACTTGTTTATTTTTTTTAAAAACATCCACTCGGCGCTTTTTTGATTTTTTTGGCTCAAAACTCTTAAAAACATGTATATTACATGTGTTATTTTTTTCAAAAAAAAAAAAAAAAAAGGTCGGGAGGTTGGGTTTTCTAGGGTTTTCTCAAATTTTTAGGGTTTTCTATCTAGCATTGTCCTATATATATATATATATAGGGGGCTGCTAGAATGAGAACCACCCCGAGTTGTAAGAACCGCGAGAACTACACCCCACGGAGCGCCGTTCGCCGCGATTTTTTTTTACAAGTAGATGTGTGCATTATAAACACGGCCGTAAAAAATCACGGCGAACGGCGCTCCGTGGGGTGTACTTTTTTACACCTCAAGTTTGGTGTTTTTTAATTTTTTTTCTTTTTTCTTTTTTTTTCACCAAACTTGAGGTGTAAAAAAGTACACCCCACGGAGCGCCGTTCGCCGTGATTTTTTACGGCCGTGGTTATAATGCACACATCTACTTGTAAAAAAAAAATCGCGGCGAACGGCGCTCCGTGGGGTGTAGTTCTCGCGGTTCTTACAACTCGAGGTGGTTCTCATTCTAGCGGCTCCCTATATATATATATATATATATATATATATATATATATATATATATATATATATATATAAATTAACACTTATGTGTTAAAAGACAATAAAGGAATAAATGATTTGATTATTAGATGTGACAAATTTCTAATTCATTATGATTAATGCACCAATCAATTATTTCTTTAAAGAATAATATATAGAGACAGTCACTTTAATTTTGTTGAATATTTGAATTTATATAATTTAGATCCGACCATCTAATAATGCACCTTAGCATCATTTTCATGCTAGCTAATCGACTTGAAATATATTGAATGTATTGGTCTTAACATGTCGTGATAATGAATGAGGTTTTGCTTGATGACGATGATTCATTGGATCCCTTAGGATTTCAAGCTTATTGAGAAATAGATTTCTAAAAATTGAAAATTGATATAGATTAATACGAATATGATACGTAGACTGTCTTAATGAAGATTCGCTAGAACGTGATGATGCCAATATAAGTCATTATTATATTGATCTACATTAAGGTACTTAGTTTTTTTTTTTTTTGAACGGCAAATTTGGATCACTGACGGACCACTGGAGTATCATCGTGCCACCAGAAGAACCACCCGATCATATCCATCTCCACTAGGCATAATGCCACACCAATTTAGGAGGAAACCCAATAAACATGGGAAAACCCCCCTTGTGGGAATCGAACCCAGGACCTATTGGTCCCAAAGCCTTATCCCACCACCAAGATGCCACTAGGCTATAAAGCCATGGGCATTAAGGTACTTAGTTAGACTTTGTCTTGTTCAAGATTATCCATGGAAAAAATGACTGATAATGATAATGATAATGTCGAGTAATGCATATGAAACTACGAAAGGATACAAATAATGGATGTTAGTTATAGTTAAGCAGTCACTAGGTTATGAAAGATGTCTAGAAAAAAAATGAAAACTGTATACATATAGATCATGACGTAAACACACTTTCAAGCACCAACTAATCACTTTAGTTTGGGACTGATCTTAATCAAATAACATTTAAATAGTGGCTCATTATGATTCTTTAATATAATTCTAAGTAGTCACTGATCAACAATAAAGTTTAACATGTTATCAGCCTCAGATTTTTTAAACGGGAGAGTGCATTAATTAAAGTGAAAATGATCGTCACATACCTACTAAGGTCTGTTTCATGCCCTCTCACAGTGGTTTCCTACTTGTTTAGTATGATTGTGATTGATTTATAGAAAAGTCTTGATGTGTAACACCACTCTAACCCGATAAAAACACTTGTAAAACACACTCAAATCATATAACTTTCATCAAGTATTATCTAACACAAACAAAATTAGTTAAGGTCAAAGTTTATAAACAAAGACTTTGAAAATTCAAAGTAGGATACTTTTAGTGGGACGGAGGTAGTATAATTTATGCGGAAGTCAGAGAAAACATAATGGAACCGACACATAAGATTATGAACTTTTTTAGGTAGATTATGAACTTTTTTAGGTAGTTTAAACCATCAGTAATCATTAATGCCCCTTAATGCTCATCATTACTTTCCAATTTTGTTCTCATTTGACACTATATCAGAGACGTTCCTCCATCTTCATGCCCCTGTAACGCCCAGGGGTGCAATGTTGAGGGCGTTATCAAGCTCATTCACATCCCTATAATGCTCATTACCCATGATCTTATATTGAGATCTAATTAACATATAAGGCAATTAAATCCTCAAAAGACTCTTGATTGAGACAATATCATTATTAGTAAACATGACAGAAGGTCTTTTTATATGAACTAAATGTTTAGGAAGGGTATAGGCAATGACACATGAGGCATGGACACAAAGTGTCCCCTTTAATGAAAAAACTCCATATGCATGCTCCAGACTATGGATTTTAATTATGTGGTCACCTCCTTAAAAAGATAATAAATTATGTGGTCATCACTGAGATAAAGCTCATTTAATGACCAAAATTCATAGTTATATGACTTTTGTTATCAAAATATGTTTTAGCTTTGTGCTAGTATAGAATGGGATCTGATGCATTGGTAAGATATGATCCAGGGCTAAGATTTTCGTTGTGATACAGTTGTATTTAACATTTAACAGAAAATAATATACGCATGTAGGGCAAAGTCGATATATAGTATATCATAAAGAGTTTCTACTATTTTCTAATCCAAAATAGTAGTTCGTTAACTCGTTTATAAAGCTTGATCTCATGTGTTTATTTATTTATTTTTTTTTTTTGTAATTTTGATATAAACTTTATTAGAAATGGACTTGCATTCAAAGTAGGGCAATCTTTTAGTATTATAAGCTATAACGTGTGTTGGTACCGTACCGGTACCATGACGAACCGGATCGACAAGGACATCGGTACCGGCTATTTCGACATGATTTTTTCTCGTGGGTGAATACCATACATACATACATACATACATACGTACGTACGTACGTACATTCACACACACACACACACATACATACATACATACATACATACATACATACATACATACATACATACATACATACATACATACATACATACATACATACATACATACATACATACATACATACATACATACATACATACATACATACATACATACATACATACATACATACATACATACATACATACATACATACATACATACATACATACATACATACATACATACATACATACATACAGGGGTTGGTTCCGGTACAAACCATATTTATCATACAAACCGTAAGAACAGATCCTAGCACTTAAAAAAAGTTAAATTAGCACATACCAAAAAAATCTACTACTTCTAATAAAGCAAAATAATCTTTAGCCACTTGTCATTAGCTTAACCCATTAGTTGACACTTGGCATTTGATTAATACCTCTTTTCCTATAATGACCGCCAAAACAATCCATCCCTCACGCGTTTTTCCAATTCTCTCTTTGAGCGGCAAATGAATAGACGCTATTTCACTTATTCTTTCCCTCATATTCTAGGGTTTCTCTCATTCTCCTCCTTCCCTCTCTGTCGCCACGGATATTCAAAGATCTTCAATCCATCAATTCGAATCAAGGTTAGATTAACAATAGTTCCGATTAAAGATAGTGATTTTATCATTCTAATCTGTTGATAAATGTTCTCATTATATCATTTGATTTTGATTTTCAAATCAGAAACCCCAAATCTATTTCGCGATTCCACTTTGGCGACTAATCTCTCCGACATTCCCCTGCCGCCTTTGTTTGATTGACTTCTTCTTCATCTCGGTAAGGTAATTTATCTTCTTGAATCCATTATATTGTTTAATTAATCATGTATTTGTATATGTTACACTGAGATTTGTTTATGTTTTTCTTAGATTTCATCTATGTTTGAGTTTTTGTTGTACAATCTTCCCAAATTTGGGGTTTATTCTAAAGATTAGTAACCCTAACTTTATAATTTCTTGACTATTGTAAAGATTAGTAACCCTAACATTAAATATATATAATGCTGGGACGCTGAGTTGTGAGATAAAGGTTCCAGTGGGTTGTGAATTGAGTGGTAGGCTACGCTTCTTTTCGTGTTTTCTTTCGTGGGATGAGTTTTTGTTCTTGGTAGGTTCCGTATATTATTTTTTTCTACAGATTATGTGAAGAACTTTTGATTTTAATTGGAAACTGTTATCGGTTATGGAGTATTTGACGACGAAATCGGTGAATACGAGAGGTTGATTGGAAAGCGATGTCGGAACCAGCGTCGGATTGTAGGTTCAGTGACGGCGATATGACAATGTTTTATAGATCTGTATCGTTGAGTGGATTTTGGTCGAAGCATCGCGATGACGTTGGCTGCAATTAACTCTAGAAGGTTTGTTGTTAGATTTAATTTTTTTTGTTTAGTATGAGTGTATTAGTATAAGTATAATATTTAACATACATGATACTTTTAACACTTTCAATACGTAGTGATCAATCAGTCTTATTACTGGGTCGTTTATTTGATCACTAAATCATTTTTATTCTTAATTAATGGATTAATATGCGTTGGTGATGAGTCAAATCGATTAATATTTTAGAACCAGCCAAATTTTGTAATATACTAATATGTATATGATGTTCATATATGTGCAGGATAGTGATTAGTGAATGAACAGCTTAGTTAAAGGTATTTTTTGCATTTTTAAGAGAGATATCTATCTTAAATTCCATTATATGCATTCAAACTATATTTTATAATTATTGCGTCATGCTAATGAATGTATGATATTTAGTGTCTTTGTTCGGTGGTTGCGAATTTTGGCCAAATATCGAAGACATGGATACACAAGAGGTAGGGATGCCGGAACCAGCGTCGGATTGTAGGTTCAGTGACGGCGATACGACAATGTTTTATAGATCTGTATCGTTGAGTGGATTTTGGTCGAAGCATCGCGATAACGTTGGCTGCAATTAACTCCAGAAGGTTTGTTGTTAGATTTAATTTTATTTTGTTTAGTATGAGTGTATTAGTATAAGTATAATATTTAACATACATGATACTTTTAACACTTTCAAGACGTAGTGACCAATCAGTCTTATTACTGGGTCGTTTATTTGATCACTAAATCATTTTTATTCTTAATTAATGGATTAATATGCGTTGGTGATGAGTCAAATCGATTAATATTTTAGAACCAGCCAAATTTTGTAATATACTAATATGCATATGATGTTCATATATGTGCAGGGTAGTGATTAGTGAATGAACAGCTTAGTTAAAGGTATTTTTTGCATTTTTAAGAGAGATATCTATCTTAAATTCCATTATATGCATTCAAACTATATTTTATAATTTTTGTGTCAAGCTAATGAATGTATGATATTTAGTGTCTTTGTTCGGTGGTTGCGAATTTTGGCCAAATATCGAAGACATGGATGCACAAGAGGTAGGGAAGTCTTTATTTGAAAGAAGTCCGTTCTCAGACGCTGCACAGGCTGCTGGATACACTGGATATGCTGGTGGCAAGCTGGATAATGTGGCGGTGATTGTGTCTTTGGTGGAAAAAGGATCCAACCTTCTTGCAGTGTAATATCAACTGCTTTCTTGCATCAGATTCCTGATTCCTGGTATTAAAACATTATTGCGATTACAACAGTTGATGGGGCTGGTGTTGGTTCAATTTAGTATCGGTACCGAAAGTGGTCGGTACCATAAAAATGGATCAATTTGGGTTGGGCATGAGCTCGGTACCGAACTCGAAAATACACATGTTTTTGGCTAAAGTTGGTATAAACGAAACTAGATAAATACTTGGTTGGCCTATTAACTATTAAGTAGTTTCAATATATGTGTGTTCCTTAATGAAAAAAAGTTGAATACTTGGGTTATATTATCCATTAAAATAATGAAAACGATGAAATAGTGAAGGGAAATAGTCTGAAATTGTCTAAACTTCACATCGCTTTAAGAAGAAGTCAATTTTTTGTCATTTATTCATATTCTCATGGGTATCTTTGATGTTTAAAGCTAGAAGATGGTCAAATGAAGCTGCAATCAAGATTACAACAGTTGATTTGTTATTTTTTTTTAATTTTAGTTGCCACTAAATATTAAAGCATTATTGCGATTACAACAGTTGATGGGGCTGGTGTTGGTTCAATTTAGTATCGGTACCGAAAGTGGTCGGTACCGTAAAAATGGAACAATTTGGGTTGGGCATGAGCTCGGTACCGAACTCGAAAATACACATGTTTTTTTTGCTGAAGTTGGTATAAACGGAACCAGATAAATACTTGGTTCCCTATTAACTATTAAGTAGTTTCAATATATGTGTGTTCCTTAATGAAAAAAAGTTGAATACTTGGGTTATATTATCCATTAATATAATGAAAACGATGAAATAGTGAAGGGAATTAGTCTGAAATTGTCTAAACTTCACATCGCTTTGAGAAGAAGTCGGTTTTTTTGTCATTTATTCATTTTCTCATGGGTATCTTTGATGTTTAAAGCTAGAAGATGGTCAAATGAAGCTGCAATCAAGATTGAAGTCAGATATATTAGTATATTTCTTGATTTATGGGGGTGTTTGGCTACTGGTGCGGCGGATATATTGTATGATTCGTGGTCCCCTGCTATTACTGTGAGCTCTGTATGCATTAGCATTCTCTCCATGCTATCAAGCTTACTTCTAAGGTTTGTTTTTTAATCTGTTATCATCACTCCATTTGATTCAGATGTTGAAACCTTAAACTTTTAAAATGAATTTAAATACTCCCATCTTAAATCGTTATCATTATTATTGCTAATATTATTATTGTAATTTGTTCATTGCATGAGATCATGGTTTGTTCGTACTTTTTTTACCTTCGTCTATTTAATGAGGTAGTGGTGGAGTGGTTGGTGAAAAACACGATATACAGTTGTTTTTGTTTGAAGGTAAGTGAATACGGGTTGTATCTAACTTCGTTTGATACATTATGTACCCACGGGTAGAGATGGATTTCCTTACTTGAACGTTTATTTCTTTCAAAAGATTATTTCAAGAATTTTAAGTTATATATTTGTGTGTTAAGCCACCCGCGAAACTCGCGGGGTCTTAGGCTAGTACATACACAAAGTAGCACTTTTGAATTATATTAGCACATGAAAATTAGTCAAGATAATTGATTTTAGCACATAATTGAATGATATCATCACTTTTTTTAATCAGCACATTGAAAACAAAAGAAAGATCCAAATAAAGAATTAATTGCTTGTTAGCATATTTATAAGGAATTCAATATAATTGATATTATTTAGGATATTATTTTATCATTTCTCTATAATTGGTTGGATGCCACGTGACACTTTTTAAATGGTTCTTACAGTTTGTATGCAAAATGTGGCTTGTATCTGATCCTACTCCCATACATACATACATACATACATACATACATACATACATACATACATACATACATACATACATACATACATACATACATACATACATACATACATACATACATACATACATACATACATACATACATACATACATACATACATACATACATACATACATACATACATACATACATACATACATACATACATACATACATACATACATACATACATACATACATACATACATACATACATACATACATACATACATACATACATACATACATACATACATACATACATACATACATACATACATACATACATACATACATACATACATACATACATACATACATACATACATACATACATACATACATACATACATACATACATACATACATACATACATACATACATACATACATACATACATACATACATACATACATACATACATACATACATACATACATACATACATACATACATACATACATACATACATACATACGTACGTACGTACGTACGTACGTACGTACGTACGTACGTACGTACGTACGTACGTACGTACGTACATACATACATACATACATACATACATACATACATACATACATACATACATACATACATACATACATATATTTGTGATGATATATGGGTGCAAGTATTTGGATAATCACCCACCAACGTGTCGTAACGTTTAACGCTTATTAACAAAAGGTTAACATCTTGGTTTATCTAAACAAGTTTGGTGAACGACTTGTACGGTAGACACATGTTTAAACCTAGTTCTTATTAAATTTAGGACACATGTAGGTTGGTGATTTATTTTTTAGACACCCTGGTTTTCTAGCATTTGCTTGCAACGCTTTGGGTGAGTTTTACAGCCCATTTTACTTTATTTAATTTCTATTTAAATCTGGGAAAATTCATGTTTGGTTACGGGGTAAGATAGTTGGGGATAGTATCTATTTCGGCCTATTATGTGCGCATAATTTGGTTGATTTTGAGCTCGGGAAGTATCTTCTGGTGGTATTTCATTTTAGTAACCATTAGTTGTGATATGACTGCGGAACAGTCGAATAGATCTATAGGGTCTAACGAGTCCCGTCTTGGTCGGTCATGACCCTGTGGGAGTGCACTTGTGTCCAACTTGTTCAGCATCGCCTTGAGTGGCCATGTGGCGAGGCAACATCGTTATGGTTTGGTTACGGGCTTATGTCGGCACATACATCATGATTTTGCAAGACGGTGATTTGACTATCATGATTTTCATTAGACTATGCATACTACTTTTTATCAACTGATTTCGGTTTCATTTGTTTCATTTAAACTTGTGAACTCACCAACATTATGTTGACGTTTTAAGCATGTTTTTTTAGGAAAATGAACTCTGGTTCACAGGTTTTGGGAGTCTAAGCATGCATCATAAATGATACCTTTTTGCGGGTTTTGACTAGTATTTCTCATCCTATATGAGATATATTTGGCAAATCCTTGATCATTACAAACAATAAAGTAAATTGCCAAAATCATCCCTGAGATTTGGGCATGTTTGCCATTTTCATCCAAAACAACATTTTTCTACCATAGTCCTTCACTTTTGAGATTTTTTTGTCATTTTCATCCAAACGTCTGACTTTTTTTTTTTTGTTGCCAAAATCGTCCCTGAGATTTGTAATTTTTCGCCATTTTTATCCAAATGTTTGATAGAAAAAATAAAGCAAATTAGATGTTTGGATGAAAATTGCAAAAAATCCCAAAAGTGAAGGACTATATTGTACAAAAAAGTTGTTTTGGATGAAAATGATAAACATGCTCAAACCTCAGGAACGATTTTGGCAATTTACTCCAAACAATATTTCTTTTGGACGTATGTCTTTAAACATGGTGTTTTAAATTTGGGACATATATTACTTTGGTTGTAACCTTAAATCTATCTGCTTAATCAAATTAGATGTTTGCTTATTGTACGTTTGAAACCCTTTCATGGTCACTCTTCGTGTTTCCGTCTTCGGTGGGGGTGTGACAGTCACCTTTTTCGTATATGACAAAAGAATGTTGGCACGTTTTATATATTTTTATTTTTTATCGTAATTTTTTATAAAAGTTAAATTAATTACCAACAAAAAGTAATTTGAAATTCTTGTTTATCAAAAAAATATATTTAATGTGAAACTATACCATATTTTAAATGATTGTTTTGTTAAAATTTGGTATTTATTGTATAATAACTATAATTCTTTATTGAATTAATGACAATAATAGTTCTTATAAAAGTAATAATACTAATAAAAAGTGTTATTATTTGGTTGGTGCATCTAAAAGTACTTCGGGTTGAAGTCCTAAGGGCATGTGTAGTCATAAAGCCCCCAAAGGGGCGTTATGCGCCATGTGGCATGCCACGTCACCCCGGGGCTTTATGGGGCTTGAGGCCGTAGTCATAAAGCCCTACCTCATCATAACCAAAGTGTAAAATGCAGGGACCAAAGTGTAAAATGCAGGGACCAAAGTGTTTTAATGCAGGGACCAAATTGTAAAATGCAGGGACCAAAGTGGAAAATGGAGAACAAATCCCCACCTTCTCGCGCCGCGATTTTTTTCACGCCTTTTCTTTTTTTTTTTTGATCATGGCGCTGGGGGGGGGGGGCGGTGTGGGGGGCTCCATACCGGCGCTATGGCCATGGTCGCGCCCCATTACATACGACCTAAAAAATATAATTAAAGAAATTCAACATTTAAAAAAAAAGTCATTGTCCTAACCAATAATATCAGTAGAAATTTTAATTCATAATAAAGTTTATTTGTTTAGATCTCACTTACAAAAATGCAGATAATGTAAAATAAAAAAAAATCTTTATTTTCTTTTAAATAGTTTGATAACAAATAAAAATAATTTTTTTTTTTACTTCTAACTTTTTCTATCACAGTCGTTTAAATTTGTCTTTGTTGTGTGTATGTAAAACTATAAGAAATTAATTAGATAAAGAAATAATATGGGTAAAGATGATATCTATGACATAGGGAAAAAATAGTAAATTTGTTCTCCGGCTGCATCATCGCGACGTTTTTTTGGCAGAAGGTGTCCGGGTGGTGCAGGATTCCGAGCTATTTGCCTTATGTTTTCGAGACATCTTGGATTCGTGTGAGTTCAACGGGCTTTAGGGAATATGAAAGAAATTCTGCAAGGTATTATTATCATTTCGTGTTGGTGTTTGTGGAAGACCAGGAATGCTCGAGTTTTCTCGGGTATTTTTAGTGAAGTTAGATCGATCGGTTTCCTTTAGGTCAAGAATAGGTCGAAGTTGAGGCATTTAACACTGGAAAATTGGTTTAAATTGTATTTATGTAGCGTTGTTCTTTGACCGCCCGGTTTTCCATGTTTTGATGTGTTTTAATGAAGTTATCCTTTTAAAAAAAATATTAAATCCCAATATCTATGATAAAGGGAAAAAATTGTAAATATATACAAAATCCCAAGCATAGGAATGGACCAATCAAAAGCATCTGCTATTTATCTCATCTTTCAAATGTTATATAGTTAGTTAATAATTAATTAATTAATAGTTAATAGTTAATAGTTAATAAGCTACTTTTAATGAACAAAAGTGTTAAACAGTGTTTATTTTTTTTTGAACGGCCAATAGAATCAATCCCGAGCACTCTCGGGGCACCCACTGGACCAAACGGAGTACTCCGAGAGTAATCCGAGTCCACCACCAATTCCGGGGAAAACCCGGTAACCCACCCGCCCGTAGACACGACAGTGATATTACCGGTAAAACATGTTTGGCTCAAGGATCGAACCTAGGTTTCCCTAGGTCTCCTAGCATTGCCCACCAATGCCTCACTCTGCACTAAGTGGGAGTTGAACTTGCATATCTCAAGAGAAATGCAAGTCTTTCACCACTTGATCTAGAGATCATTGGCTAAAAAGTGTTTATTTAGAAAAGAAATAAGATAAGCCATTTTAGTAAGAAATATCAAACACCCCTCTTAACATGGCAATTGGCATTTATGGAAGTAGTTGGTTGGTTGCCTGCCCCATTCGGTCATCTTGCTTAAACTATATGTTTATGGATTAACTAAAAAAACACATAACGCTACGTCAAATCACTTTCATATAGAAACTTTTGAAATTCATCCTTTAACTATCACGTTTTGCATTAACTAATAATTAAATGAAACCAAAAGAAAAAGGAAAAAAAAAGACATAAAAAAATGATGATTCATGCAACACCATATGGCCCCATCTCTTTCTCCCTCATTGGCGTTAAGGGGGTAACAATCCCCATTTAACACCCCTTTAACTATGGCGTTTGGGTGTTTAATACGAAAAAGTGATGTTGCTGGGAACATGAACCCACAACACGTAGTCTTACCATGATACAAGAGTAGAAATGTCCAAAATACCCAAGGTCAAGTCAACTAAGACAAGTCAAAATTACTAACTTTGAACTAATTTAAATTTTACCCTCAAGTGAGAATCAAGAAAATCTTTGAATGTAATATTTGCACTACACTATTCAGTCAACAAGTCAATATATTTGACCCAATAGTAGCCCAATAAATGGGCTGAGTTGACTCGGCAGGTTCAGTCTACCTTAACCACGAGAAATACCAACTTTCACCATATGATAACCATCCAAATTACATTTTTAACCCTCCAAGACCAACTCGAATCCGGTCAACAGTATCTACCGGCTTACTAGATTTCCCAGGTCCTGCTCCCCTACACTTGATCTTAATTCTAGCAAGATAATCAGCAGCAATCCATGCAAAGCTCAAGTTTACCATTTCGCCCTCCCGGTCTGGTTCTTGCAATTCCAAGATTTCTTGACCCAAATCGGATGATACGTAACCCGATACCATGCAGACGCTTTTTTCTCATATACTGCATTTCTATCCTCTTCGGAAACCTGGTCAAACTCAGCACCGAGATGGTCAAACACTTTCCGGAACTCCTTCCTTAAAGCACTATAAGCATGTTTAATTCTTTCTTTCAGTTCACCTTGCTTCTTGCTACTGTGCTCACGCATTGACCAAATATGACCCGTGACAATTTCTTCTTCACGGGCCAATTTATATTGCCCAAGCAGCCCGTTTAACTGTCGGTCATATGACAATTTAAATCGCCGTCAAGATCGCTTCCGGAAGCTTCATCAGTGTGGGGTCGGTTTCCCTTTTGAGGAAATATCAAACAATCAACTAAATGTTCAAGACGAGGTTGATTTACAGCTTTCAAAACCCGAACATCACCCGGATGAAGACACGGGTTCTTTGCAATGACCACATTACCCTTGATCACACTCAAATTCCTCTTTGTTTCCATAAATTTCGACCCGTCTTTTACCAAACGATTCTCAACAGATGGGTTGGATACTTGAATAAAACACTGACCCTCTTCAAGAACACCCAGTTCATCAAAACACCCCATTAGAAACCTCCCATCATTCACAAAAATTCTAGCCTTTTCCTGTAGATCTTCAAGTTGGGCGACGCGTATACTGTTTAACATACCGCGCAGGTGCGGTTCGGTTCTCGGGTCAAAACCCGAACCCAACATGATTGAAGCTGTGTTCCCACTTTCGGCACATGAAGCTGTAACTACATCGAACGCTACATCGGTATTTTCAAGCATTAAATCCAACTTTTTCACCATTTTCATCTGCATGTCCCAAAAGATTTCGTCTTTCACGTTTAAAGCTGAGAGTAACGTTATAATCTGACGGTTCAAAAAACCTGGATGAAACCGTGTCCAAGAACATATTTCGAGAACCGTATGATCAGATTCGAACTTTTTCATACTTGGCCTTAAAGAAAGCTTAAAGTTTTCATCGTTTTTATCGGGCCAACACGCAACAACACCCTTACAGCCCGCATACCTGATCTGATATGCAGACGGTTGGTTATCTTTTAACTGCAACCTTTCGGCAACTTCAAGTGCTAATTCGGTTGAAATTTTGCCTAAGGACATTATTGTAAAAAGTTCCCATTCCTTCGTCCATGAACGTGACACGTAGAAACCGATCGGATACTTCTCGATAATGGCGAAGAACACGGTTTGATAGTTCGACTTCTGGTGGTAAACAGTAAGCTTTTGTTGGAGTGATTATTAATCTCCTGACTTCGATCACATCGTTTTTGGATAAATGTTTCTCGATAAGCTTTGGATTGTTTAAAACCCACTCTTGAGCGTTTTTCAATCGAGTAAACACATCATACAAAGGGTTTCTGTAAGAACAGATGTGCTTTAAAGCAGCTATGTTGACCTCCTCGGGTTGATTTCTTAGTAAGTCAAAGACTTTTTCGGTGAACTGATGCTGGTTGATGATGCATCTGTGTAGAACCGAGTTGACCAAGAACATGATTCGAAACGGTATGTCTTGTTTGTAGTGGATTGAGAAGAATGGGTCGGGAATCGGGGATCCAAATTCGGGTTCATTTTCAACTTTGAATAGTGTTTTACTTAAAACCCGTTTTCGCGCTTCTAATTTGGTTCATTTTCGAAGGATTTTCGGGGCCAAGGGTAGCTTTTAAGATATTGTTGTTGAGTAGAAGCTCATGTTTGCCTGCAGCTTCTAAAACCATGTTTACGGAATCAGGATGTACAAAATGCACAAATGCATGTGGTTTGACGGTTTTATAAACGTTGACGTTTTGAATTTGGTCAACGTCGACATTGAATTGGGGATATGAGTTGGGTGGAGTTGAAGACCTTTTTAACCTGCATCTCCATACTTGTCCTGATGTTTGTTTAAGATAGTCAACAAGCGTGGTTGCGTTGACTTCGTTGCCAGACCCACCTATACTAACTTGTGTGACCATCATTGATTTATCATTGCTTTCTGATCCCATCTTTGGTTAAACAAGCACTGCCTTTTTTGTGTGATCAATCAACTATACCGAACCTGCCACCAAACCCACAAACATTAGGTGAACAAGAAAGGGAAATCATAATGATCAAATGCAACGACACTAAGACCATGTGTAGTGGTTAAACAAAATAATGCCCCCATCATGGGGCATTATTCGACACGTGACAGTCCAGTCAGCGTGGGGCGTTATTGCAAAAGTGACGTAGTGGGAATAATGTCTGATAATTGATAATGCCCCTTCCAATCATTAAACAAAAAAAAAAGCAAACTATTTTCTCATTGGTGGGTCAAACCCAGTCAACCATTCCACAAACCATGTTTGTTAGGCGTTTTATATATAATGCCCCACCATTTTTTTTTCAAAAATAATGCCCTTTAATGCCCTATGTAATGGGAAAGGGGGCGGTTTTTTTGCCCTATAATGCCCCACTACGCACGGTCTAATACTACTACTATATGGGAAATTGGGAATAATAAATTATCAATAAAATGATAATAAAAAGTCAAAATTTCAAATTAAAAAAATATTAATTTTCTAAAAAAAATCCCTCTTCTTTTTCCTGTAAAATTGAGATTCGAAGTTTTATGCACGAAATTGAGTTATGAATGAAATAAAAATAAGAAAGCAAGCAATTAATAACATACAAACGTACCCTGATTTCAAGATTGATGACTAACCGTTAGCTGGTTTGTACAAATTAACCCAGGGAGCTGTGAAGAAGAAGAAGAAAAATAAATGATCGTACTTGAGAAAGACTTGCGAAGGTGCGTGCTTTTGCTTTGCTTGACCTCACACAAGAATGTGTTCTTCTTCGTCAACGAACAAGGATTTGGGAGCAGAGAGAATAAAAAAAAAGTGTACACTTTTTTACTTTTGAATTCAACACTGAATTAGTGGATTTATTACTTTATATGTTTGGTTTATTTATTTATCTATTTTCTGAATATGGGCATGTTTCGGTAAGCTTATTGAAACAACTTATTGACTTATTGGCTTTTTGAAAAAGTCAGGATTTTGTGACTTGTTGACTTATTGGCTTTTCCCCCTCACATACACCCTCTTTGCCAAACATCATTTTAGAGCTTATGACTTTTCAAAAAGCCAATAAGTCAATAAGTTGTTTCAAAAAGCTTACCCAAACATGCCCTAGAATATGAGTCGGGTTAGGGTTGAAATCTTTGATCTGAATAACAATATGGGTCGGTTTCGCGCTAAACATTTCAACTCACCAACCCGTCAACTCGTCAACCCATCAACCCAACACAATTGACACCCCTACTTGCTTCCACGGTCCTCTATGGCATTTGAATCTAAGATCTCGCCTTTTCAAAATCAAGTTTTTAAATGCTTTGTCTTTGTTAATGGACCACAACCAATTGGTATTTTCTACTATATTACACCAATAAAACTAAATTATTCTTTGTTGTCCAGGTTTGAACCTAGACCTCCTCTCTAAAAGATATATGCCTCTACCAAATGACCTAGCCCTACATTAGCTGGTTTATTTATTGGTTTTATATTTTGTTATGAAATAATCATTTTTATCAAGGAAGTGGATTGGTGGAATCCCCTTGCGGGGTACACTGCTGACTGACCTTGGATCTTTTGAGAAGAGTTCAAGTGCGAGCATGTTTGTTTCCCTGTTGGGACTCGAAAGATGATGAACTATGCTTGAGCGTTAGAGAAGCTAGTAGAAACTTTGGTGGAGGCCTTCATCGATATTGACATACAAATGATTTTCCCGACTTGGGTATAGGGGTGAAAGACTAAAAAACCCTAATAATAATACACTTCAATAGTGTGTGACCCTAAAGTGTGTGTTACTATTAAAAAACTTGACTTCATGGGCCTATTGATTAGTTTGATACATAAAGAACATTAATTTGATTAGTTTGATACATAAGAAACATAAATTTGAACCCCCTAAACCAATATTTGTAATCAATACATGTATTTTTTATGAAGTTCTAATATAATTTTGCATCCAACAAAGTTTAAACAAAGTACTCTTCCATATGTTATCCATACAATCAAAATCAAGGTTGTCATTGTGGAAGCTAGCAACTATAACTATCAATAACAAACACGTGAAGGTTTAATCGAATTCCACAATTGGAGTTAAGTTTTGATGATTTATAAAAGGTAATTCATTGTTGATTTACGAATTGTCTAACTATTGTTTCCTAGTTTAGTATTAGATTTATTTTTGATAGTCTTCATACCTTTGAAGTAGAATCTAAAGAGAATAAACTGTCACTAGTAAGACAACAACAAGAAACTGTCACTAGTAAGACAATAAGACCCTTGTAAAACAAGAAAACCTATTCTAGGTTGGAAACCACGTTTCCATATTTTACTCAACTTCCTATCATTCAAAATACCTACAAAGCATTTGAATGAAATCCTAAAATAACTTTTAGGAAACTCCACTTTAGCTTTTATTTTCTTTCAGTAATGAGCTGTTTCAAGATTCACTTCCAATACTTCTACTAAATCTTGAAACTCGTCCATGCTTCTTAAAACAATGGTGGACCTTCTTCATGTGCGAGATGAGACTATCTTCCTTCTGTTCGTTCTCTTTATCTTTCCACTTGGTACACTCATATCCAAAGCGACCAAATTCGCCACATTCAAAGTACCTAAAGCTACTCTTGTCTCTAGATCCACGACCCCTTCCATGACATTTTTCTTCTCTACCAAAAGTTGTTCTATGTCCACGGCTTTGATCACCTTGTTCTTTTTTGTGACGACACTGGATGTGGGTATAGAGGGATTTTTTTTTGTTATGTGTTTAATAATAAGTGTAAGAGAATGATTCTACGTGAACTTAATTAAATGGCATTTTTAACATACTTTTGTGTTAGTTATAAAATTCGTTACACATTCGTAAAAGGTTGTGATAAAAACTAATAATTTCTTAGAAAGAAACACATTCATAATTTCAACTAACCAATTTTCATGTAAAACTGAATAAATAACTCTTTAACTTATAAGTTAATGAAACTAAATTAAAAGGCAATTTTATCAATCTATAGACTGTTAAATTAAGTTATGGTCATATGGTAATTCATGTTGCTACATTATTCTGTTGATAAAGTTGTTTGGGTTGTTTAAACTTCTTTTGGGTAAGTTGTGTGTAGGATATAATGTTCAGGGGCTAAAGGTGTAACATTTGGAGTTAAAGTGTTAAAGGTTTAGAACTTGAAGGTTAATTGTGAAAGTTTCTTTTTGGATTGATATATAAGAGAGGCAAACAGTTGAGTTGTTAAGTTTCCGGAAGCATCTTCACTTTCTCTCTCATCAAGCTCTCATCAGGCGATTAGGGTTTGAGTTTGTTTCAGATCGTTTGTGATCTGTGGTTTTGTGATTTGATCTCGTGTGAGATCTAGTTGTATTGTTTTGTATAGATCAATTGATTTACATCAGTTGATCATATTCTTTCTTGTGTTGTTACAGATCTCACTATTGGTGAGATCTAGGGTTTCTGGTGGGTGTTTTATGGTTTGGGTAAATAATAAAAGTTTTTGTCGCCGTTTTGTCGCTATTTCTTTGTTGTTCTTGTTTGTGTATGATTACCATACCATTTTACATGGTATCAGAGCTAGATCTAGCTCTCGTCTACTGATTTCTGTTGTTCCGTTGTGTGTTAGGGTTTCTTATAGATTTTTTCTCTGGTATTCAAAGGAGAGAGAAGATCTTGGGAAGTGTGCCATTCAGATCTAGTCGTTTCTGGTATTCCTGGTTTTGCAAGTTGCTTGGTTAAAGGCTTAGATCTTCTTGATCTTGTTGATCGAAGGCTGTGTTGGTCTTTGAAATCCTAGAAGATTTCAAAGCAAACTGACCAGTGTTTACCTTGGTATTTGTTATCTCTGTATGATCTGTAACCCTAGAAGGTTACAAGGTCATACTTGCTTGGATCGCAAAATCTGTAAGATCGTTTCATTATGTTTTTTTTAGTTTTTACTATTGTTGTTGATTAGTTGAAGTCGGGGTAGAGAGGACCGACACTGTTGATTGTTATTTTCTTGTTTCTGTGTTATCTGTTCTTTAGTGTGTTGTGTTCTCTTCTTATTATTGCTTCTTGTTGTTGTTTGTGGCTCCTGAGTTAAGACATGTCCAGGCACCTGTGAGTGATGAACCTGGAGTCTTGACACTGACTCAGTTTCGCTGGTGTTCGTGTGTGTTATTTTTACTTGTTTCTTATTTGTTATCTTTTGATAACTGTATAGTGATCTGTTCTTGCTTAGTTGTGTGATCTGTTTTATCTGTTGTTTAAAAATGGGTGATACTAGTGGTTCTTCTCAGACATTAATTAGCAAGCTTGATATAGGTGATCCGTTGTATTTGCATCCGAGTGACTCTAGTGCTTTGACTATTGTTAGTGTGAAATTGAAAGGTACAGAAAATTATTCTGTATGGTCTAGTGCTATGAAATTGGCATTAGAAGCCAAAAATAAACATGGTTTTATTGATGGTAAATGTGTTCGTTCTGAGAGTGATTCTGTGTTGGCTAGTCAGTGGGACAGATGCAATTCTGTGGTTCTTACTTGGTTGTTAAATTCTGTGTCTGAGGAGCTTTTCTTAGGTCAGGTTTTTTCTAAGTTAGCTTCAGAGGTTTGGACAGACCTCAAAGAGTCTTTTTACAGAGTGGATGGTTCAATTGTTTATGATTTGTATAAGAAAATCAATTGTGTTTCTCAAAATGGTACTTCAGTTGCTGAATATTATAATAAGCTTACAACAATGTGGAAGCAGTTTGATGCTATGCTTCATCAGCCAACATGTTCTTGTCAAGCTGCAAAAGATTATAACGATTTTTCAACATTAATAAAATTGATGCAGTTTTCAATGGGACTGGATGATGTTTATCAGTCAGTAAGAACAAATCGATTGACAAGGGAACCATTACCTACTGTAAAAGTGGCCTTCTCTATAATTTCTAGAGAAGAATCACACAGATTGTCTAGTAGTGGGTCAAAAACTCAGAGTGTGTCTTTTGTTTCTAAGACAAATCAGGTGTCAAAGAAGGAAAAATAATAGAGGTCCTAATTCTACTTTGAAGTGTACTCACTGTAACATGCTAGGGCATACTGTTGATAGATGTTTTGAAATTATTGGGTACCCTCCTGGGTTCAGAAGAAGGGGTAAGAGCACAAATCAATCTAGTAAAGTAAACTTAGCTAATAGTAATAAAACTAATTCTGTAAATGGTGCATCTTCTTCTGTTGGAAATTCTGGTTTACCTTTTACTTCTGAGCATATTGCTAAATTGTTGAGTTTAGTGGGGGAAAAATGGATCAGATTCTCAGAATCAGAATGTAGGAGGTGAGGATTTCAATGTGTCTAATTTTGTTAGTTGTTCTAGTTCTGTCAGTTTTAGTATGAATGGTTGGATTGTTGACTCTGGAGCTAGTCAACATATGGTTAGAACTGATAAGAACTTGATGAATGTTGTTGATGTTTCTGAGTTTAATATCACTGTTGGTCATCCTAATGGAACAAGTGTTAAAGTTTTAAAGATAGGTGACTTAAAGTTAACTAATGAAATAATTTTAAAAGATGTTTTCTATGTTCCAGGGTATAGTGTTAACTTGTTGTCTATGTATAGGTTGTCTAAAGATAATAATGTGAATGTTGTGTTTAATGAAACAAGTTGTTTGTTTCAGGATTCCAGTTCAAAGAGAATCCTGATGAGTGGTAGTCAAGATTGTGGTCTGTATTTTGTAGGCAATTCTGGTAATTTGGTTAATGCTTGTTTTAATAGTTCTGTGAAGCCTTTTACTTGGCATAGTAGGTTAGGTCACCCTTCAGACCAGGTTTTAGCAGTATTAAAAGAAAGACTTAAAATTCAGCCAAGTGAACATGGTCCTTGTGATGTTTGTCATAGGGCCAAGCAAGTTAGGGTACCTTTTCCATTGAGTGAACACAAGTCAAAATCAGTTGGGGATCTCATATACTTAGATGTATGGGGTCCTTATAAGGTGACAAGCTATGATGGTTATAAATATTTCTTAACTATTGTTGATGATTTTACTAGAGCTGTATGGTGTTATTTCTTGTATAGCAAAAGTGAAGTTTTTGAAAATTTAAAATATTTTATGAACTTGTGTTGACTCAATTTAAAAGGAAAATTAAGGTAATCAGAAGTGATAATGGAAGAGAGTTTGTTAATAATCAAATGGATAACTTCTGTAAAACTAAGGGAATTTTTCATCAAACCTCATGTTCCTATACACCACATCAAAATGGTGTGGTAGAAAGGAAACATAGGCATTTATTGAATACTGCTAGAGCCTTGATGTTTCAGGGTGGCCTACCTTTAAGGTTTTGGTCAGATTGTGTGTTGACTACTGTTTATCTTATTAACAGGTTGCCTTCTTATGTGTTAAATGGTAAGAGTCCTTTTGAGATGATGTTTGAATTTAAACCCTCATTGTCACACCTTAGAAACTTTGGGTGCTTATATTTTAGTACAATTTTGCATGATTCTGACAAGTTTTCATATAATGCTGAAAAATGTGTATTTCTTGGTTATTCTAGTTTTAAAAAGGGGTATAAGTTGTGGAGTTTGGACAGTTAAAAGGTTTTTTTCTCAAGAGATGTGAAGTTCTATGAAAGTGTTTATCCTTTTATAATTAAAACCTTTGATAATCAAGAGTCTATAGTTGATAAACAACTGCATCATGCAAATTTCTTTGATGTTGGTATACTTGAAGTTTCTAACATGCCCAATGATGAAAAGGGTACTAATGGTGCTCAAGATCCTCATGGTGATGATCAGCAACCATTGTCTCCCTATACATCAGCCCCTAATTCAAGAGTTGAGATGGCTCAACACACTGAACAGAAGAGCAGTAGTAGATAGAGTTCAAATGAGAGAGCAGAGGACACCATGAGATCAAATGTTGATGCTAACCAATCTGAGGGCAATATAGATGTTAGGAAGTCTTCCAGGAATACTTCTATGCCTAAAAGATTTGTTGATTTTGTTGTTGACGGTAAAGTTAAATATGGTATAGAAAAAGTTGTTAACTATGCAAATTTGTCTTATGAGAATAAATGTTTTGTTGCTTCTTTAAATAAAACTTTAGAACCAACTTGTTATAGTGAAGCTGCTAGGGATAATAAATGGGTAGAAGCTATGAATAGTGAGATGGAGGCTTTGTATAGAAATAATACTTGGGTTTTGGTTGACCTCCCTAAAGGCAGAAAACCTATAGGGTGTAAATGGGTGTATAAGATTAAGTACAAAGCTAATGGTGAAGTTGAAAGGTATAAGGCCAGATTAGTGGCCAAAAACTTTAATCAAAGAGAAGGGATTGACTTTGGTGAGACTTTTTCACCAGTTGTCAAAATGACCACTATTAGAATTGTGTTGAAGCTTGCTGTTAATAACAATTGGCCTCTTTATCAAATGGACATTAACAATGCTTTTTTGTATGGAACATTGTATGAGGATGTTTATATGACACAACCTCAAGGTTTTAGTTCAAATGATAATAAGGTGTGTAAGTTGGTAAAATCTTTATATGGCCTTAAGCAAGCTCCAAGGCAATGGAATGAAAAGTTAACTACTGTGTTAACTTCTATGGGTTTTGTGCAAAGTATTTATGACTATTCCTTGTTTGTGTTGTCTAAGCAAGATGTGTTTATTATATTACTTGTATATGTTGATGATATAGTGGTTACAGGGAATAATAAAATTGAGATTGAAAATGTTAAAAGAAATTTAAGAGAGAATTTTCAAATAAAAGATCTTGGGTTACTTAGATATTTTTTAGGAATTGAAGTGTTATATTCTGATGGTTGTATATGTTTGTCTCAAAGAAAGTATTGCCTTGAATTGTTGCATGAGTTTGGATTATTGGGTTGTAAGCCTGTTACAACACCAATTGAGCAAAGTTTTTTGGTCATTAGTAAGTGTGGAAAAGATATACATGTCTTAGAAAATGTGAATGGTTTTCAAAGGTTGGTAGGTAAACTGTTATACTTGTCTTTGACCAGACCTGATGTTAGTTACGCTGTTCAGTTCTTGAGTCAATATATGCATAGTCCTTGTCAATCTCATCTTGATATTGCCTTAAGATTGCTAAGATATTTAAAGCTATCTCCTGGAAAAGGAATTAGTTTTAGTAAGTCTAGTGACTTGAAAATATCTGGGTTTGTGGATCCTGACTGGGGTAAATGCCTTAAGACCAGAAGGTCTGTTACTGGATATGGTATATTTTTGGGAGGAACACTTGTTTCTTGGAAAAGCAAGAAACAAAGTGTTGTATCTAGGTCTACTGCGGAAGCTGAGTATAGAGCAATGTGCTCAGCTACCTGTGAAATAATGTGGATTGGTAATGTTTTGACTGAACTGAAAGTTACTTGTCATTTACCTGTTAAACTGTACTGTGATAGTAATTCAGCTATTTCAATCTCTCAAAACCCTGTGTTTCATGAAAGAACTAAGCATTTTGAATTAGATTTGCACTTTTTGAGAGAAAAGATAGCTGCAGGTGTTATAGAACCTGAAAAGGTTAGTACAGATTTGTAGGTGGCAGACATTTTTACAAAGGGTTTGAATGCTAAGCAACATCAAACTCTTTGTGAAAAATTGGGTCTTTGTAACATGTTTGCAACATGAATTATGGGGGCATGTTAAATTAAGTTATGGCAATATGGTAATTCATGTTGCTACATTATTCTGTTGATAAAGTTGTTTGGGCTGTTTAAACTTCTTTTGGGTAAGTTGTGTGCCGGATATAATGTTTAGGGGCTAAAGGTGTAAATTTGGAGTTAAAGTGTTAAAGGTTTAGAACTTGAAGGTTAATTGTGAAAGTTTCTTTTTGGATTGATATATAAGAGAGGCAAACAGTTGAGTTGTTAAGTTTCCGGAAGCATCTTCACTTTCTCTCTCATCAAGCTCTCATCAGGCGATTAGGGTTTGAGTTTGTTTCAGATCGTTTGTGATCTGTGGTTTTGTGATTTGATCTCGTGTGAGATCTAGTTGTATTTTTTTGTATAGATCAACTGATTTACATCAGTTGATCATATTCTTTCTTGTATTGTTACAGATCTCACTATTGGTGAGATCTAGGGTTTCTGGTGGGTGTTTTCTGGTTTGGGTAAATAATAAAAGTTTTTGTCGCCGTTTTGTCGCTATTTCTTTGTTGTTCTTGTTTTTGTATGATTACCATACCATTTTACATAGACGTTAGAAAGTACGTATATATTCAATCATTTTTTAAATATTGTTTATTATGCATTAAATACATATAAATTGTAAATTTTCATTACTATGTAATTATTTATTATAAGTATCATTTTTGGTACCCAATCCGTGCGTTACTTGGTCTATAACCTAGTGAATAATAAAAGGTTACTACACATAAATTTTGAGTTAATTACAGGTTTACTTAGCAACTTCTTCTAAAACAGGAACTTCTTTTCACACTTCCTCCATCTTTACACATTGTTGAACCGAACTCCCGCTTCGAATCTCCTTCAATATTTCTAATGCCGAAAGCGTGAGTTTCATGTACGTGTTCTCCATGTTCTTGATGTCGATTAGTTCTTTAGGAACTTCAATGAAAGACTTCTCTTTGGGTTCATCATCTTCTATTCTTCTTGTTGATTCAAATGAGGATGATTGTTGTTCATTCATCGAGAAAAGTTGTCCAAGCATCGTCTCACATTTCTTCACAAGATTGTTTAGCACGTCGGTTTTGTAAAACGACTCGTTTAGAACTTTTTGGATGAAAGGCAAGCGAACGAGTGCACCACTTAGTTTACCACTTAGTTTGTCGTGTTTCTTTAATATCTTCACCAATCCTTCAAATATGGAACGACTCGTGTTAACAAAGTTTATACTAGAAGTGTGGACATGTTTTTCGACATCATACCACGTAAGTGATGCCGTGATGGTATTGATTAGTGGTAACAAGTCATATTTAGGGGTCGAAACAGGTAACTTTTTCATACATGTCAAGTGTTTGGGTTGACCCGTCAACAACTATTGTCATTTTTTTATTTCATTGTGAATACACTTTGAATGATTGCGAGTCCATTTGACCCGTTTGATCCACTTCAAAATCTTACCCAACTGACTGACACACGCGTTAGATTAATCTGGTCCCCAAAACTGTTAGACGCTTGACTATTTGTTGAAAAAGTATAGAGATTAGTACCTGTGTAATTAAGAGCACTGTAATTTAACAAGAGAACTATCTCCTCATGTAGATCTACCAGATCTCTACCAACTTTCATTAACTCTATCTCCCGGTTTGAATCTTTGGCTGCAACCAACTTACCTTCTAGAACCTTCAATACAAAAGAAAAATGAGACATTTGTATCTACTCCATACAATCTAATAAAAAAAATTACCTCAATTCTGATAATATACCACTCTTGTTTATCAAGAACAAAGTTGTTGAACTTAACAATAATGCTTTTTATATGGAAATTTGAAAGAAGAAGTATTTATGGATTTACTTGATGGTTTGAAAACAGGTGATAACATTAATAAAGTTTGCAAACTTAACAAGTCTTTGTACGGTTTGAAACAAGCCCCTCGGATGTGGAATGAGAGGCTTGTTAATGTTTTGCTAAATATTGGTTTTGTTCAATCTAAATGTGAGTATTCCATGTTTATAAAAAATAATGATGGTGTGTTTATTGTTCTCCTTGTTTATGTAGATGATATAATTGTGACAGGGAACAATGAAAAAGAAATCAATAATGTCAAAACATTTTTAAAATCAGAATTTTTAATCAAAGACTTGGGTCAGTTAAAGTTCTTTTTGGGAATAGAAGTTATAAGAACTGATGAAGGTATTGCTTTGTCTCAAAGGAAGTATTGTATGGATCTTCTAAATGAATTTGGCATGAGTGGCTGTAAGCCTGTGAGTTGTCCTATTGAGCCAAACTATTCTGTTTCAAACTTGTGCAAAAAGGAAGCTTCAAATTTTGTCGATATATGCAAATATCAGAAACTTGTTGGAAAGTTAATTTATCTATCTCATACAAGACCTGATATAGCATACACTGTTCATTATCTTTCTCAACACATGCATAAGCCCACTGCCGCTCATTCTCAAATTGCTTTTAAATTACTAAGGTATTTGAAGAATGCTCCTGGTGCTGGTCTTATGTTTAAAAAGAGTAAAAAATCGAATTATCTGCATTTGCAGATTCAGATTGGGCAAAGTGTGTCGATAGTAGAAAATCTGTCACTGGTTTTGGCATCTTTCTGGGAAATTCTTTAATTTCTTGGAAAAGTAAAAAACAGAGTGTGGTATCTAGATCATCTGCTGAAGCAGAATACAGATCTATGTGTGCTGCACTTTGTGAGATTATGTGGTTGATCAATGTGTTGCAAGAATTACAAGTTAAAATTGATTTACCTGTTATGTTAAAATGCGATAGCAGTGCTGCTTTATCTATCGCGGCAGATTCTGTGTTCCATGACAAAACCAAACACTTTGAGATTGATCTTTTCTTTCTTAGAGAAAAGATAGCTTCTGGGTTAATTAAAACTGTTGGTGTTAGCTCTGGTGATCAATTGGCTGATATTTTCACGAAAGGATTACTTCCAGCCGATCATAACAAAATGTGTAAGTCTTTAGGTTTATCTAATCCTTTTGGTATTAAAACTGAGGGGGGGGGGGTGTTAAAGATATTAACGATTTTCAGTTTTAATACTTTATTTATTTCCATTATTATTGATTCTTATTCTTGTTCTTGTTTCCATTTATGCGAGATTTGAGGCTGCCTCTAAAGTTGACCGTTGCTTCAGTTTGGGCTGGATATTAGCTGGCATTGGGCTGGAGTGGAAAAGGGATTTGCAGACTGGGCTTATATAAGCCTTCAGCATATGCGTGGAATAAGAACAACAGTCTCTATCATTCCTTACAAGCTACAACACACATCAGTTTCCTGTTCTTCTCTCTCTAATCTCTCACGTATTTCGAGAGATCTACAGCCTCTTGTGCTTAATCATCTTGTTGATGATATTTTGTGTCTTGTACAGTCAATAGACTGTTCTTACTGAATCATTTGTACCGCATCGTTTGTTCACTGGTTAAAGTATCATAAAGTTCTTACTGAATCATTTGTACCGCATCGTGTGTGTTACTATTAAAAAACTTGACTTCATGGGCCTATTGATTAGTTTGATACATAAAGAACATTAATTTGATTAGTTTGATACATAAGAAACATAAATTTGAACCCCCTAAACCAATATTTGTAATCAATACATGTATTCTTTATGAAGTTCTAATATAATTTTGCATCCAACAAAGTTTAAACAAAGTACTCTTTCCATATGTTAGCCATACAATCAAAATCAATAACATACACGTGAAGGTTAAATCGAATTCCACAATTGGATTTAAGTTTTGATCATTTATAAAAGGTAAGTCATTGTTGATTTACGAATTGTCTAACTATTGTTTCCTAGTTTAGTATTAGATTTATTTTTGATAGTCTTCATACCTTTGAAGTAGAATCTAAAGAGAAGAAACTGTCACTAGTAAGACAACAAGTGTTGCATGTTAATTAGTGTGGCTGCGTTTTTTGGCCCCAACCCAGGGATACAACCCAAGAATTAACCAAGAAAATAAGATGAAGAAAATAAATTTGATCAAACGTAATCGACCCTTTTAATAACATTCAAACCGGAAATTACATGCACACCATAATATGTTTTTTAGACATCCTATTTGACACAATAAGACCCCTGTAAAACAAGAAAACCTATTCTAGGTTGGAAACCACGTTTCCTTATTTTACTCAACTTCCTATCATTCAAAATACCCTACAAAACAATTGAATTAAATACTAAAATAACTTTTATGAAACTCCCCTTTAGCTGTTTGTTAATGCACTTTTGGTGATAAGTGCAAGTCTTCCAATATTTAGGGTCTTTATTGTACAAGTGCTCAAAGTTAGTCCCAAGAAGTTCCTAGGGACAATTTGTCCAAGTTTTGGAAGGTTTTTACTTAGTCAGAGTTTTTGTATAGATGTTGCTTTTGTCTGAGTTTTGTGGCAAAAGCTCTGAGCTTTGTGCTATTTGTTTTGTCCGGGCTTTCTAGTTAGTCTTGAAAGTCCGGGTTTCACCTTGTATATATACTTTAATATGGAATAGACAAGGTAACGATTTCTGTGTGAATTTCTGTGCCCTAATCATTGTGTTTTGTCTGGCGGCTGCTTTGTGTGAGTGACGTCATTCATCTTCATCAAGAATACTCAGTGTATTCTTGATTTCTCTCTCAAATCCTTGCATTCTTGTGTTTCATCTACAGTGGTTGATCATCAGGTGGATTCCGCACACCTGTTGGTTGCTTTAGCTGAGTGAGATCTTGGATTAGGAGGCCTTACAAGTGGTATCAGAGCAGTGTGCTCATACTACTGTAGGTGTTTCTTAGTTTGAAGGTTTTGGTGAGAAAAGTTCATATTTTGATTGGGTTTAGTGAGATTTTAGTGAGTTTTTGTGTTTTATTCATGATTCTTCATTCATTTCTAGTGATTTGATGATGGATTTTGAGTAGTTTAGTGAGTTTTTAGTGTTTTCTTCATCTGGGTTTTACAGGGGTTTTTGTTTCTTGTTCATCAGAGGTTTGAAGGTGAAAAAGATTCTTAGTTTGATCTTTGGAAAGCTTGGTCCGTGGTTTACACTTTGTGTTTGTGTCTTCGGAGTATTGTTGAACCAGTGTGTAGTCACATTGGGGAGATAGTCCGAAGATTAGTTCTTTCTGAGTTTTGAGACTTGTCTGAGTTTCAAATCATTCAGTCTGAGCTTTGTCATAGTCCGAATTTTCCTATTAGAGTTATTCAGTCTGAGTTTTTGATTTAGCTTAGTCCGATCTTTTCCATTAAAGGTAGTTTGTCCGAGTTCTATTTAAACTCAGGTAGTCCGAATTTTAGTTTCTATAGTGTCCGAATTTTTAAATTAGGTTTCCTTTAGATATAGTCCGAACTTCTTTAATAGATCTTAGTCCGAGTTTTGTTAGTATTTAGTGTCCGACTTTTTATAGCTTTTATAGTTTATTAGAGTCCGAGTTCTTTAGTAGTAGTCCGTAGAAGTTCATTAGTTATAGGTTCCGAATTTTCAAGTGTGAGTTTAGTCTGAAGTTTATATATTATAGAGAATTGTCCGAATTTCCTTAGATATTCCGAATTTTATATATTATAGAGAATTGTCCGATTTTCTTTAGATATTTAAAGTTCGAGTTTATTAAAGGGTCTTAAGTCCGAGTTTTATTTAATTTATTTAAGTCCGACTTTTAAAAAAATTATTATAGTGTCCGAGTTTTTTTACAAGTGAGTGAGTCCTTGAGTCCGATTTTAATCTGTTTTTCTTTTAATATATGGTCCGAAGTTTTATATCTAAGTAGTCCGAGTTCTTTAGTCTTAGTAGTCCGACCTTTAGTTTAGTATAGAGTCTCCGAGTTTTTTTTATATATAGTTTCATTTGTCCGATCTTTACTTTTAGAATATATAGAGAGTCCATATTTCTGTTAGCTTACTTCTGGAGTCCGAGTTTTAGTTTTAATTCAGATATTAAGTCCGATTTTTTTTTAAAAAGAGTCTTAGTCCGAGTTTTTTTATTAAAATGATAGTCCTATTAGTCCGAGTTTATTAAGTATCTTAGTGTCCGAATTTTGTTGTGTGTCCTTGAGTCCGAGGTTTTTTTGTTTATATCATTGAGTCCGAGTTTGTTTATTAAGTGCCTAGTAGTGTCCGAATTTTTTATAGTTAGTTTAGTCCGAGTTGTATCTAGTTTCATTTGTCCGAGTTTCCTTAATATTTTATATAGTCCGACTTTTTTTTTTTCTCTTTTAAATTCATAGAGTCCGACCTTTCTTTTTAGTTTAGAATCTGTCCGAATTTTTCCATCTGTTAGGGTGTCTGAGTTTAAAGTTCTAACAGTGTAGTCCGAGCTTTGTTTGTGTTTTATTTCAGGTTCTGTGATCCGGGTTTCACACTCTGATTAAAGCTCAGACATTTCACTTTGAACTTGGAAAAAGTCTTCTGTGACACAGTTTTTGCTTGGAAGTTCTCTGTTGTTTTCTGAAATGGCAAACAACAATCTGACTACAATGGTGCAAAACCTCAAGCACAATGCTGAGGTAGGAAGTAACGACAAACCTCCTTTGTTGATCAACGAACTTGATTTTCCTGAGTGGAAAGAGCGTTTCGAAAGGTATGTGCGAGCAAAAGACATCAAAATCTGGTTGTGTATTGTCAAAGGATGTGGAGCTACTCCAGTACGTACATTGACGATTGATACGTATTTGGCACTCACTGACAACCAGAAGAAGTTTTATGACTGTGAAGAGAAAGCTATGTCAATGATAACGATGGCAATGACACAATCTATACTTCATACGTTCCGTAAGAGAAATAGCTCAAAGGAATTGTGGGATAGTATGATCCAGCGATATGAAGGAAACGAAATGTGCAAGAAACGACGTCTCGAACGTTTGAAGACTCAATTCGTCGTGTTCAAGGCTTTGAAGAATGAATCATTTGATGACACAGTGAATCGATTTTATCATCTGCTGAGCGAACTTGATAGAAGTCAAGAGGGTATCTACACTGAATTCGAGAAGGTTGAGAAGTTTCTAAATTGTCTTTCGAGAGAATGGAATATGTACACCGCTTTGATCAGAGAGGGTGTTCTCTACGAAGAGCTTTCATTGGAAGAAGCTGTTCAGAAACTGAGGGGTTACGCTTGGAATATGGAAGATCAAGCATCTGATTTTGAGAAGATCCAAGATCCTCAGTTGTATAAGGCTTCGAAACCAACGGATAAGGGTAGTAATGGTGGAGTCGGTGTTGCTTTGTATTCGGAAAATGAAGGTCCTGCAAGTGAACACGCCTTCATAAGCAACAATGACAGTTCAGGTGGAACAAACAATTCAAATCAAGGGATGTACTCTTCTAGTGGAGCTCAGAAATCTCAAGGAACAAGCCTGAACATTCCTAAGATAGATGCAAGCTGTTTAAAGATGATTGAAGAAAACATGAGTCTGTTGGCATCCTTCATGACTGCCTACGAGAACTTCTGTCTTGGAAAGCTTGTTGAACCGTCAAGTCTCGATGAGGACTTTGATCAGATAGATCAAGATGAAATGGAAGAACTTGATCTACAACTCAATATGGCACTGTTAGTCCGAAGAGCGAAGAAGTTTCTGTTGAAGACGGGTAGGAAGTTCATAGGAGGTCAGACAAAGACTCGAATGGGAGTCGACATGTCCAAAGTAAAATGTTACAACTGTGGTATCTACGGGCATTTCGCACGTGATTGTCGAAAGCCGAAAATGGAAAGATCTGACAACAATTCCCGAGGAAATAATTCAAGACCTCACAACAATTCATCAGCTGGTACCTCTAACTCAAGTGCTCGTTCAAGTGGGTCTGAAAATCTTACACCTTCGATAAACAACGCTATGGTGGCTCAACCTCTACAGAGTGTGACTGAGCCTTATGATTGGGGTTGTGCCTTGGAAGACATTTCGGGAGCTATTGTGTCACAAGCATTTATAGCTGAAATTGTGAACGAAGAAGTGTGTGAAGAGGTTGTCGAAGAGACTAGCATTGAGGAACTTGCAGTTGTAGCTGAGGTTATTGGGGAAGAATTGGATTCGGGGAATGTTGCAGAGAATGAAAGTCTTTCGATCGAAGAGACTGTTGAGAAGCCTAGCAAGACAGAAGATGGAAAAAAGGGTGAACGCTTTGAATTCAACATCTCCACAGCTGAAATGCAGCAATTTGCGGATGCAGAAGCTAAAAGGTTGGAAGAAAACTCCGTAGAAAACGAGGCTTGTGCATTCATGGCTGGAATTGAGGTAAAATCATCTTCTGTAGATAAGCGATGTGCTAGATGTGTTGAGTTTGTGACTAAGATTGATAGATATGCACTTCATAACACAAACTTAATTGCAGATTTAGAAAAATCCAGAGAACTCATTGCTGTTTTGTCTAATTCGGATAAAGAACACCGAATTAAGATAAAAGCACTGAAAAATGATATCTCTGAATTTGAGAGACTTGTGGCTGTGGGTAATCTTAGAAATCAGGAATTAAAATCTGAACTTGAAATGAATCAAAATTGTGTTTTGGAAAAGAATAAAATCATTTTGGAAAAAGATAATCTGATTTTAGATTTGCAACGAAAGATTGAAAAGTTCAGGGATTCATCCGAAGTGATGAACTTCTGTATTAACAGCCAACGTCTCAAAGAATCTGAGGAAGGAATGTTTGGCATTGGTTATAACAAGGTGCCTCCACCGGTAAACCATAATTATACATCAATGCCAAGCATCGATCCTGAATTGGCAAACTTTGTGCCAACAACCCCTCTGACAGTTGAACCACAAAGTGAGTCAGAATCTGAGCCAGATGAAGTCACTGACTCAGATCAGTCGAAGAAGAGTGGAATTTCAAAGATAAATGAGGTGAACCTTGAAAACATTGAAAATTTGATAAGCAACAAGATTTTAGAAATTTTCAATCAAGTTCAAAATGAGAAGTCAAAACCTAAGTCACGTGGGAAAACTAAAAAGA
This sequence comes from Helianthus annuus, assembly GCF_002127325.2. Classification (NCBI taxonomy): domain Eukaryota; kingdom Viridiplantae; phylum Streptophyta; class Magnoliopsida; order Asterales; family Asteraceae; genus Helianthus; species Helianthus annuus. The sequence continues at coordinate 148,600,108 of NC_035433.2, forward strand.
CTTTGAAAAATGTCCCTAAAACTGAGTTTGTTAAAGGGGAGGATTTTGTCAAAGAAGAAGTAAAAATCGAAACAGGTTCCAACTCTCAGTTTGTGAACCAAATTTTGAAAAATTCCACCAACGCCTCATCATCTTCGACCGATCATGAGGAACGTCCGAAGAACGCTGCGAAAATTCGCAAATGCTACAAGTGTCGTGGGAAAGGACACTTAGCAGCAGACTGTCCAGATGACAGGGGTAAATCACTTGTTGATCCTGATCAAAAGAAACCTTTTGTTAACAAGCCACAAAATGAATCAGTTAATGTTGAAAAGAAAAATGGTAAAAATCAAAAGGTTGAGAAAAACAAAGTGATTAAACAAGAAGTAAAACCTGATGTTAAACCAAATGTTAAATCACAACAAAATCAGGATCAAGAGGAGAAACCCGTTGTTATTAACCGTGGGGACAGATCAGAAAATGTACCTCAAAGACATGATACTCGTGAGAAAACCCCTCACAGACGACAAAATCATGTCACCTTTCAAGGAGTTGAGAATGACAAACGTTCTGGAGGTTCGAACAACAACTATGCTAGACCTCATGCACAGAACAGATACGTGAATGATCGAAATGCGTCACCCCCCCGATTTCCAAATCAAAGACCGCATTCGGATAATCATCCACGATCATTCTCAAGACACGAAGATGCTCCTAGATTTGGTAGGAATTTTGAGTCACCCAGGAATCAAAATTACAGTTACCAAAACTATGGAAGCCGAGGGTATGGAAACTCTGGTTATACCAACAGATCGTCAACTCCGTATAATCCACGATTTACGGGGACTCATTCCAACAATTTCCGAACTGGAAATGGTGGACACAGAGGCGATGATGGTTATTTCAAAGAGTTTTCTTATGTTGACGAATCAGGACGACCCAAGACCATCATGGCTTGGGTCCCACACTCTAACTAAATTTTTGTTGGGGAGTGTAGGAGCAGCTGAAGAGGGCTATCTATATTTGGTATATCGATAGTGGCTGTTCCAGACACATGACAGGAAATAAAGAATTATTGAACAATTTTAAACAAATTCGTGGTGGTTATGTGAACTTTGCCGGTGAAAAGGGTGGTTACATCACCGGTGAAGGCTCTGTGTCAAATGGAAAGATTACGCTGCATAAAGTGAACTACGTTGAAGAACTGAAGCATAACTTGATGTCGGTTTCTCAAATCTGTGATAACAAGTACACGATGTTGTTCACTGATAAAGCTTGCTTCGTGTTGCGTCCGGGATTTGCTGTTCCTGAAGATTGGATCGTTATGAGAGCTCCAAGGGTGAACAACACATATGTCATGGACATGCGCCCGTTGGTTAACTCGTCTGCTCCAGCGACCTGTCTACTTTCAAAGGCGACTGAAGATCAATCGTATCTCTGGCATAGGAGAATGGGCCACGTGCATCTGCGAAAAATGAACCACTTAGTGAAAAACAACTTGGTGTTGGGGGTTCCTTTACGTAGTTTCAATATGCACAACAAATGTGAATCATGTGAAAAAGGAAAAATCAAACGAAAGCCTCATAAACCAAAAACAGCTAACTCGATCCAAAAACCACTTGAATTGCTTCACATGGATCTTTTCGGCCCGATCCATGTTGCTAGCATTGGTGGGATGTCTTATTGCTTAGTTGTCACTGACGATTTCTCACGTTACTCATGGGTATTTTTCTTAAAAACAAAGGATCAAACCACTGGTATTTTAAGAGACTTATTCAAACAACTTGAGAAAAATTATTCACTTCCTATTAAGAAAATCCGAAGTGACAACGGCACTGAGTTTAAAAATCAGTATATGGATGAGTTATGTCGGGAAATGGGAATAATTCATCAGTTCAGCGCTCCATATGTTCCTCAACAGAACGGAGTTGCAGAACGGAAGAATCGTACCCTGATTGAGGCGGCCAGCACTATGCTTTCTGAATCAAAATTGCCAATTTTCTTCTGGGCCGAGGCGCTAAACACTGCATGTTATGTGTTAAATCATGTGCTTACTGTCAAAAGAGAAGATAAAACGTGTTATGAATTGCTTGAAAACAGGAAACCGAACCTATCTGGTTTTCAGCCTTTTGGGATTAAGTGTGTTATCAAACGCACTAAGGATACTCCGAAAATGGGGGAAGTTGGTGAAATTGGGTTCTTTTTGGGTTATGCCAATGGAACTCCAAACAAACGCGTTTATAACATCAAGAAGCGAACAGTGGAGATCGTGTTTGACATAACTCCTTTGAGTTTCGATCCTCCACCGTCCGAATTCGGTCCCAAAAGCGGTTATGATTATGATAAATTATTTGATTCATTTGATCTTCCTGATGTTTCAGAAGAAGATTCGGAGGTTGTATACACACATCTTGTGAACAAAGATGAAGTGGATGCGAGCTGGAGAGCAAGTATTCCTACTAATGTGTCTTCGAATGTTCCAGTCGCTGATTCTTCGATCGTAAATGATGTTGTTGCTGAGCAGATCCCCAAAGCAGCTGCTCAAACTACAAGTGGTGATCTATACGTTGACTTTTCAGCATATCCAAATGTTGTTGCGTCTTCTGGTAATGGTGAAGCTTCTAGTAGTAATGCAAATGCTGAGGGGGAGATTCAGTCGAATTTGGGAAACAATCTTCAAGCTCCGGCAATCCCAGTTCCTAGAACAAATATTCATCATCCTGTTGATAATATTATTGGGAATCCAAACGCTGGAGTGCAAACGCGAAGGAGTATTTCAGAGATGCAATGTCTGTTCTCTGCTATCAAGAAAGAAGAAATCTACAATCTTAGCCTGCATGAATGTTTTATCTCTCAGATAGAGCCGAAGAACTATCAAATGGCTCTGAAGGATAATTCTTGGTGTGAGGCGATGCAAGAAGAGTTAGCTCAGTTCGACAAGTTAAAAGTGTGGAATTTGGTCGATCTTCGAAGGGCCAACATGCAATCAACACGAAATGGGTTTTCAAGTGCAAGAAAGACGATAAGGGTGTCGTTATCAGAAACAAAGCACGGTTGGTTATTCAAGGCTTCAATCAGGAGGAAGGGATTGATTATACCGAAGTTTATGCACCGGTGGCAAGACTGGAAGCTATTCGTTTGTTTCTAGCCTTTGCTGCACACATGCGTATCAAAGTCTATCAGTTGGATGTGAAAAGCGCCTTCCTTTACGGGAAATTGCATGAAACTGTGTATGTGTCCCAACCACCGGGTTTCGAAGCTCCAGGGTTAGACAACAAAGTCTATTTGTTGGACAAGGCTCTCTATGTCTCCATCAGGCTCCTCGAGCTTGGTACGAGACGTTGTCAAAGCATCTTTTGGAGCATGGGTTCTCGCGTGGTGCGATTGACTCCACACTGTTCATTTTGAAGAAAGGGGGAGATTTTCTGATCGTGCAAATTTACGTTGATGACATAATCTTTGGTTCTTCAAATGAAGAATTGTGTCGTGAGTTTGAAGCGGTGATGAAGTCAAAGTTTGAAGCGGTGATGAAGTCAAAGTTTGAAATGAGTGCGATGGGCGAGTTATCATTCTTTTTGGGTCTTCAAGTGAGTCAAGAAAAAACCGGGACGTACGTGCATCAGACAAAGTATGTCCACGAGATTCTCAAAAGATTTGGATTGGAAGATAGCTTACCCTATGACACGCCTCTACCGACAAATCTCAAGCTTTCACCCGATGATGAGAAAGATCCTGAAGTGGATCCAACTCTATATCGAGCAATGATAGGTTCATTGATGTATCTTACTGCTTCACGACCAGATATTATGTTCTCTATTTGTTTGTGTGCTAGGTACCAATCAACTCCGAAGGAGTCGCACTTGAAAGCTGTCAAGCGTATTTTCAGATATCTGAAAGGGACGCCTAAGCTTGGATTGTGGTATCCAGCTGAAGGTGGTCTGGATTTGATGGCGTATGCTGACGCAGATTTCGGAGGGTGCCGGCTGAACAGAAAGTCAACCTCTGGCGGCGCACAACTTCTTGGGAATCGTCTTGTCTCTTGGCAATGCAAAAAGCAAGTTGCCGTTTCTCTATCCACGTGCGAGGCCGAGTACATTGCTGCATCAAGCTGTTGTGCTCAGGTCTTGTGGATTCAGCAGCAAATGAGGGACTACGGTTTGAATTTTACTCGAACTCCTATCCTTGTCGATAATAACTCTGCCATTTCCATAACAAACAATCCAGTAAATCACTCACGCACTAAGCACATAGATGTTAGGCATCATTTTATTCGCGACTGTGCTGAGAAGGGTTTAATAGAAGTGGTTAGGGTAGACACCTTGGATAATCTTGCCGACCTGTTTACGAAAACATTCGATCGGGCTAGATTTGAAAATCTGGTCCGAATGATTGGCATGATCAACCCAGAGTAAAATGCTTTCTAAACTCGCATAGAAACTTTATTTAATCTTTTCTGTATAGTTCTTACCGCTTTCGAAAAATTGAAAAATCCAAAAATATTTTACTTAGTTGTAGGATAAATTTCAGGAAAAATACAAAAACATTTGAAAAATCTAAAATGAAGTCATGTTGAGATATAAGGGAAATGATAGCACATCGGTTAGTCGTGTCTAATGCAGGACTATGGTTATATGCATAAAATTAACCGTTAATTGTGACAGCTTCATCATACGTTGCTTCGGTAGGTTTTACGCGTAAATAAGAACCTGTTTTTGGTATATAAACATAATGAACTGCGTAACTTGTGTGGCACATCTCTCGGATATATGGTCTTGGTACCGTAATTTCGTTTGATAGATTGCCGAGGTTCTGAGATACGTGGTCTTTATGCTGTTTATCATCTGGGTATCATGGTTGTTTCTTTTACCGAAAATAACGGGGACGCAAGTCTAGATCTTCCATGATACCATACATACGTGTAAATATCCTTAATTCTTGATGCATTCGACCCAAATAAGTGATAAACAATCACATGTCCCACAAATTTTGCGGGAGTCAAGTTCCTCCTCAATAAGTGATTCTATCACAATGGACTTGCTCCTGTGCCCTTTGCATCTGAAATTCAAGTTCCTCCTCAATAAGTGATTCTATCACAAAGGACTTGTTTTCAATCCCAAATAAGTGAGTATCTCACATTAGCTTATACGTCAAAAACAGATGATAAATGGTATACTCACCAGTAAGATGATCTCTCGCGCATACCTTGATACGGGAGTATATTCTGAGGTGGGTAAACATGGTTACTGTCAGCTATTAATATACTTAATTTCATATCTCGAAAACAGTGTTCGAAAGCGTGCTAAAACTTAAGTGGACCACAATACCGTTGAACGTCTTGAACTGTCAACATCATACTAAAAGATTAAAGCTAAATGCTATGGTTTCGTGTTGGATACTGACAGTAAAACCGATATGATTCCTTTGCTCCGATTTCACAAAAAGAAAATTAGTGTAAATATGTTCTCAGGTTTAATCCTTAATTTAGTTCAAATTGAAAAATCACAAAAAGATTTTGCTTTCTTGTTTCTATGTGCGAGTTATCTTATTAAGAATACTCTAGGGTTGTGAAAATTGTTTAAATAAGTTATTAAATGTTGGTTGTTTAATATTTCAATTGTTTATTCTGGGGTATTGGAATTTATGTTTGGGATCCAGGTTTGGGCCGATGTCTCCAGGGTCAAGTTTCTTAATCCGGGGTTAAGTGTTTCAGGTCTGGATCGTTTATCTCAAGATGGAAGATTTGGAGAAGCTGTGTGCATCTGGATCGTTTATCTCAAGATGGAAGATTTAGAGAAGCTGTGTGCGTCTGGATCGTGCATCTCAAGACTGGGGAAGCAGTGATTTCTGAAAAGAAAGTGACAGTTGAGATTGCTAAGATACTGGATCCGATTTGGCTCGCAAACTTGAGGGAAGCACACTTGAAGAAGCTTCGACGCCTGCCCCTAAAATACAATGCAGAAGATCGTGTTCTTGCGGACCAGTTCATCAAGGTGGTCCAGTTCTGTGTGAAGAACAAGGTCTGGGCAGGAAGCAGCTTTTCAAAGAGGGTTTGAAGATCTCAAGTTCAATGAAGACCATGCACTGATCAAGGGGGAGTTTGTTAATGCACTTTTGGTGATAAGTGCAAGTCTTCCAATATTTAGGGTCTTTATTGTACAAGTGCTCAAAGTTAGTCCCAAGAAGTTCCTAGGGACAATTTGTCCAAGTTTTGGAAGGTTTTTACTTAGTCAGAGTTTTTGTATAGATGTTGCTTTTGTTTGAGTTTTGTGGCAAAAGCTCTGAGCTTTGTGCTATTTGTTTTGTCCGGGCTTTCTAGTTAGTCTTGAAAGTCCGGGTTTCACCTTGTATATATACTTTAATATGGAATAGACAAGGTAACGATTTCTGTGTGAATTTCTGTGCCCTAATCATTGTGTTTTGTCTGGCGGCTGCTTTGTGTGAGTGACGTCATTCATCTTCATCAAGAATACTCAGTGTATTCTTGATTTCTCTCTCAAATCCTTGCATTCTTGTGTTTCATCTACAGTGATTGATCATCAGGTGGATTCCGCACACCTGTTGGTTGCTTTAGCTGAGTGAGATCTTGGATTAGGAGGCCTTACACTGTTATTTTCTTTCAATAATGAGCTATGTCAAGATTAACTTCCAATACCAATGTTTTAAATACCGGCCGGTTATACCGGTATTACCATTTCCAGATGTAAATCCGACACGAAACATCCCGGTAAATAAGTGAAACGGCATAAGGTTTGTACCGGCGGTAAAATCCGGTATACCGGTTTGAAACGTAATACCAGTCACCGGCCGAGAGTTATTTTAGTTTGGGTTGTTATTTATCTTTATTATATATGTTACTTATTTTATGTAATTTTTATATATTATGATTATTCGTAACTAAAAGTTCTTATTTAGTATTGTATAAAACGAAAATAGTTACCCTCTAGTTGATGAGGATGGCGATAATAGTGAATTTCATCTTTTATGCGATCGTGAACTTGATGTATTCAACACTCAAATGACTTAAATATAGCGTACACTTTCATTTAAAAGAGCTTGTTGGAAAATTAAATGATTTTCGATTATCTTTTGGATTTTTTTTATTATAAATTTACTTTTGGATCATCTTTTAATATGTAATCATTCATTTTTGAATTAACTTTTGAATTGATGTTGTAATTTAAGAAATTATAGAGTTAACTAGTCAACCCGGTTGAACCGCTCGGTACAACCTGGTTCAACCGGTTAAACCATTTTTCAGCCTAATCCAGTTTGATTTAAAAACCGGTTTTTAAAACATTTTCCAATACTTCTACTAAATCTTGAAACTCGTCCATGCTTCTTCAAACAATGGTGGACCTTCTTCATGTGCGAGATGAGACTACCTTCCTTCTGCTCGTTCTCTTTTATCTTTCCACTTGGTACACTCATATCCAAAGCAACCAAATTTGTCACATTCAAAGTACCTAAAGCTACTCTTGTCTCTAGATCCACGGCCCCTTCCATGTCCACGGCTTTGATCACCTTGTTCTTTTTGTGACGACACTGGATGTGGGTATAGAGGGATTTTTTTTTTTGTTACGTGTTTAATAACAAGTGTAAGAGAATGATTCTATGTGAACTTAATTAAATGGCATTTTTAACATACTTTTGTGTTAGGTGTAAAATTCCTTACACATTCGTAAAAGGTTGTGATAAAAATTAATAATTTCTTAGAAAGAAACACATTCATAATTTCAACTAACCAATTTGCATGTAAAACTGAATAAATAACTCTTTAACTTATAAGTAGTAATAAAACTAACTTAAAAGGCAATATTATCAATCCATAGACGTTAGAAAGTACGTATATATTCAATCATTTTTTAAATATTGTTTATTATGCATTAAATACATATAAATTGTAATTTTTCATTATTATAAGTATCATTTTTGGTACCCAATCCGTGTGTTACTTGGTCTATAACCTAGTGAATAATAAAAGGTTACTACGCATAGATTTTGAGTTAATTACAGGTTTACTTAGCAACTTCTTCTAAAACAGGAACTTCTTTTCACAATTCCTCCATCTTTACACATTGTTGATCCGAACTCCCACTTCGAATCTCCTTCAATATTTCTAATGCCGAAAGCGTGAGTTTCATGTACGTGTTCTCCATGTTCTTGATGTCGATTAGTTCTTTAGGAACTTCAACGAAAGACTTCTTTTTGGGTTCATCATCTTCTTTTCTTCTTGTTGATTCAAATTGTTGTTCATTCATTGAGAAAAGTTGTCCGAGCATCGTCTCACATTTCTTCACAAGATTGTTTAGCACGTCGGTTTTGTAAAACGGCTCGTTTAGAACTTTTTGGATGAAAGGCAAGCGAACGAGTGCACCACTTAGTTTACCACTTAGTTTGTCGTGTTTCTTTAATATCTTCACCAATCCTTCAAATATGCAACGACTCGTGTTAATAAAGTTTATACTAGAAGCTAAGTGTGGACATGTTTTTCGACATCATACCACATAAGTGATGCCGTGATGGTATTGATAAGTGGTAACAAGTCATATTTAGGGTCGAAACATGTAACTTTTTCATACATGTCAAGTGTTTGGGTTGACCCGTCAACCACTATTGTCATTTTTTATATTTCATTGTGAATACACTTTGAATGATTGCGAGTCCATTTGACCCGTTTGATCCACTTCAAAATCTTACCCAACTGACTGACACACGCGTTAGATTAATCTAGTCCCCAAAACTGTTAGACGCTTGACTATTTGTTGAAAAAGTATAGAGATTAGTACCTGTGTAATTAAGAGCACTGTAATTTAACAAGAGAACTATCTCCCCATGTAGATCTACCAGATCTCTACCAACTTTCATTAACTCTATCTCCTGGTTTGAATCTTTGGCTGCAACCAACTTACCTTCTAGAACCTTCAATACAGAAGAAAAATGAGACATTTGTATCTACTCCATACAATCTAATAAAAAAAAATTACCTCAATTCTGATAATATACCACTCTTGTTTATCAAGAACAAAATTGTTGAACTTAACAATCTGTTCTTGGCATAATTTCACGAAATTAGCAACCTCCTTGTCGTCCGCCGACACTGAATCAATCTCGTCGCCAGCGGTCAGTTTCATCCTCTTATTACTGCCACTGTTTGTGGAGTATATCTGCTTCAGTTGCTTCTTCAGAACCTTATAACACAGAAACTGATCCCTCCAATCAGGTAACATATCGTCAATCAGTTTCTTCAAGAGCTTCCGAAACTGCATCTTGTTCTAGTTTCTCAATATAAACGGTAGAGTTTTTTTTAGGAATTATAACTATAATTTGCTATAAATTTCATGCATCTATGTGCACAAATATATATATACAAAGGAGAATTTAACAATGGATTAGAAGATCAAGTAAGAATAAAAATTATATTGTTACAATCAAGGAGTATATTCAGTATATTCGGCGGTGACGAATATCCTCCATGTTTTCATCGTTCAACCGGCCAAGCTTCACCGAATTTTACTAATTATAGAAGGGTTCATGAAAAGATACATATATAAGAGACAAACTTTAAAAATTTAAAATCTACAATTGTATACTAATTGTATATTGTATATTGTATACTAATAAAAGATAAACTCAATGAACAATAGATTTTTTTTTATTGATTTTTTTTTAATTTTTACTAATAAATACATGTGTTCTTTTGTTATATTTGTGCAGCTAGAAAAATAGATTTTTTTATTGATTTTTTTTTTAATTTTTACTAATAAATACATGTGTTCTTTTGTTGTATTTGTGTAGCTAGAAAAAAATTGTAGAAACTGATAAGACGTTGCAGTTTATCAAGGAGTTGAAAATGTTGAGAACCGAGCCAATACCAATTTCAGTGGACGAGATAACTGGATGCATTAGGTAGCGAGCTTATTTTAGTTTAAAAACTTGTTTGTGACTTAAAACGAAGAAGCGGATGATGACACGGATATTATGTATAATTATGACATTTATAGTTAAGTAGCTTTATAATGTGTTTGTGACTTTAAATGAACCTGAAATGTGACGATTGTGACATTTATGTATTTTATGTTTATCTATTTTTATGTGTCGTGGACCGGAAATTGGCAGGTTTTGATATGAAAAAACTGAATAACATGAAAAAAAAAAAACATAAATAAACACCTTTAGTGACGACATTTGTCGTCGCTTTAAGCCCCCTGCCGCAACGCACTGGGTTTAAATCCGTCGCAAATGCGTAGGAAGTTACAAAACAAATAACTATATTTTTTATTAAATTTTATTCAATGTCGTCAGAAATGCGTAGGAAAGGAGAGAGTGAGAAATCCGTCAAAAAGGAGTGTCAGAAATGCGTCAAAAAATTATGTCGGAATTGTGTAACAAAACTAAAAGTAATAATTATATTATTATTAATAATAATGTGTAGAAAACGCGTAGGAATTTTCGACACCAAATTTTGGTCAGAAATGCATCGTAAGTTGCGTAGGAAATGCGTAACAAACCAGTTTCCTACGAGGGGTTTTCCTACATATACATTTTGTCAAAAATTTGTCAGAAATCGCGATTTGTGACGCATTTCCTACATTGGGAGGCTTAAGGTGTGTATATTTCAATATTCATGATTTTCTTGCTGAGTCATCCACGGCCTATGTGTATGGTGATAACTGGATGCATTAGGTAGCTAGCTTATTTTAGTTTAAAAACTTGTTTGTGACTTAAAACGAAGAAGCGGATGATGACACGGATATTATGTATAATTATGACATTTATAGTTAAGTAGCTTTATAATGTGTTTGTGACTTTAAATGAACCTGAAATGTGACGATTGTGACATTTATGTATTTTATGTTTATCTATTTTTATGTGTCGTGGACCGGAAATTGGCAGGTTTTGATATGAAAAAACTGAATAACATGAAAAAAAAAACATAAATAAACACCTTTAGTGACGACATTTGTCGTCGCTTTAAGCCCCCTGCCGCAACGCACTGGGTTTAAATCCGTCGCAAATGCGTAGGAAGTTACAAAACAAATAACTATATTTTTTATTAAATTTTATTCAATGTCGTCAGAAATGCGTAGGAAAGGAGAGAGTCAGAAATCCGTCAAAAAGGAGTGTCAGAAATGCGTCAAAAAATTATGTCGGAATTGTGTAACAAAACTAAAAGTAATAATTATATTATTATTAATAATAATGTGTAGAAAACGCGTAGGAATTTTCGACACCAAATTTTGGTCAGAAATGCATCGTAAGTTGCGTAGGAAATGCGTAACAAACCAGTTTCCTACGAGGGGTTTTCCTACATATACATTTTGTCAAAAATTTGTCAGAAATCGCGATTTGTGACGCATTTCCTACGTTGGGAGGCTTAAGGTGTGTATATTTCAATATTCATGATTTTCTTGCTGAGTCATCCACGGCCTATGTGTATGGTGATAACTGGATGCATTAGGTAGCTAGCTTATTTTAGTTTAAAAACTTGTTTGTAACTTAAAACGAAGAAGCGGATGATGACACGGATATTATGTATGATTATGACATTTATAGTTAAGTAGCTTTATAATGTGTTTGTGACTTTAAATGAACCTGAAATGTGACGATTGTGACATTTATGTATTTTATGTTTATCTATTTTTATGTGTCGTGGACCGGAAATTGGCAGGTTTTGATATGAAAAAACTGAATAACATGAAAAAAAAACATAAATAAACACCTTTAGTGACGACATTTGTCGTCGCTTTAAGCCCCCTGCCGCAACGCACTGGGTTTAAATCCGTCGCAAATGCGTAGGAAGTTACAAAACAAATAACTATATTTTTTATTAAATTTTATTCAATGTCGTCAGAAATGCGTAGGAAAGGAGAGAGTCAGAAATCCGTCAAAAAGGAGTGCAGAAATGCGTCAAAAAATTATGTCGGAATTGTGTAACAAAACTAAAAGTAATAATTATATTATTATTAATAATAATGTGTAGAAAACGCGTAGGAATTTTCGACACCAAATTTTGGTCAGAAATGCATCGTAAGTTGCGTAGGAAATGCATAACAAACCAGTTTCCTACGAGGGGTTTTCCTACATATACATTTTGTCAAAAATTTGTCAGAAATCGCGATTTGTGACGCATTTCCTACGTTGGGAGGTTTAAGGTGTGTATATTTCAATATTCATGATTTTCTTGCTGAGTCATCCACGGCCTATGTGTATGGTTTTTTTAGTGTTGTGAGAGAAGAAAATAATCTTTTTCTTCGATAATAAAATAAGGGAAAATTACTAGAATAGATGACTTGACCTTGGAAGTTAATACAATAGTCATGCATATTCAGCCTCGACAAAATAGAAAAAAAAAGCCAATTAAATGACACAAAACATGTTCCATGGGCTAAGATGGTTAGACTTAACCTACACAAAAACTCACGGTAAAGTACAATATGGTAAAAAAACCAATAAAAAATATCACAGGGAGAAAATATAACAATTGATGTATAAGGGGAGTAGGGGTGGTCACTAGTGATAGAATTCCATCACTCACAAGCACCCAATCAAGTTCCGCCATGTCATCAACCATTTTTCCATCACTCACAACCTTTTTTGGTGTCAATGGTCATCACTCACAACACCCAACAATAAACCCCCTCACATCCATTTATCACGATAACCCCATAACGCGTTAATATTATCACGGAACATGTATTATCACGCGTTAATATTTAGGTGGTGGTGGAAGTTTTCTATTTTCCACGCATTATATGGTTATGTATATGGTTGTTGTAACCTTGGCTTTGGGGGTTTTAAAAAAATTGATTTTTTTACTTTTAACCCAAAACTTTTTATCTTTTGCAATCTATCCTCACAACTTTTTTTACTTTCAACTTTGGTCCTTTATAATTTTCATTTTCCGCAAATTTTTCGCTTTATGCTTCGTTCTAAATTTTTTGATTTAACACATCGCAACGTGCATCTTTGGTTAATGTTTTTAAGTTTCGTTCTAAATTTTACAAGTTAACACGACTCAGCGTACGTGTATGGGTGAACGTTTTTAAATCGTCTATTTTTTCCCTGTTTGACAAGTTTAACATAACGTGCGGGTCCTAAATTGAATTAGTTATAATTAAATAATCCCCGCCGCATTGCGGCGGGTCGTAATTTTAGTTTTCTTTATAAAGAAAGTAAATTACAAGGATGCTCTCTATGGTTTGGTTCAAATTATGGATATCAATATCATTGATGTGTTTTAAAAATTAGGGATTTAGTCTCTAGCCACCTTTTTCTCTTCGTTCATGGTCCACAAACATACCAAGGTTTAGTTTTACTGTTAAACTTATTTAAATTGCTTCGGTTTTGGTTTTATCATATAGCATGAAATTTTTGGGCTAAAAAAAGTTGTCCCAAAATAATAAGTTTCGAACTTAAGTATTTTTGTTGTTAAATAACTAATTCATTACTATACATTTGGGCAATAATATTTGGGTTACACTTTTCACTAGATTCTTATAAATGTCTTAATATTAAAAATAAAAAAACGAAAATCTATTAATTTGGTTCGGTTCGGTTTTTCTGCCAAACCAAAATCGAACGAAAAGTTCGGTTATTACGAAAACATAAAGCCAAACCGTTTGTTTTAGTTTTGGTTCGTTTTTTTTCTCTAATCGGCTTTTTTTCGTTTTCATGCACACCCTTGCTCCTTCAGATAACGGGCTGTGGCAGTAACACCGCGCATGTTAAGAGGCATAATTTTGTGTTTAACAGGGTAGGGTTTGCTATTCAGAAGAGGGTAGCGACGCAACTTGTTGCTCGTCTACCTGCCATTAGTCTATAATCATCTCTGTTTTAAATTAGTAGCTATTTAAATATAGTTGGGAGAGAACCCTGGTTTCCATTTAAGAAATCTATTAACCGCTTTGCTGTGTTTGGGCTAACAGTCAACACAGACTCATGAAGTTGGGCTGTTGAAGCCGACGCAAAGAGCAACTTCAGATGTCTTTGGGCCAACCGGTTTCTTTTTTGGGCCTTTCTACATACCAGATGTTTAGCTCAACTAATGAGTATAATTTGGGTTTTGGTTTGTTGGGCTTGTTTTTGTTTCAAGGTATAAGGTGGCCGAATTGAACATTTTCCTTTTTTTTTTTTTTTTGATGAGGGGCCGATTATTTGGACGGTTGACTCATACATGGATCGATGAAAGAGTCAAGAAACGAGTGAATATCTCCTAAAAAAACTAAAAAAAAAAAAAAATTAATGATCATGTTATAAACCAGACATTTTAGGCCCAACCCATTACTTATGAGCTTTAGGGTTTATGGTTATGTTTATCTCTATATATTGTAATGTTGAATATTATGAGAATGGGAATGAAGTTTATCTCTATTTCTCTTTAGTTTTTTATCACGTTATCAGCACGACTTCGGTGTCTCCAGCAGAGACACCGAACACTTTTAGTTTTTTGGTCCTATGGTCCACACCATGTGTTTTTGAATAGTACATGGTCTGCACCACTAGCCCATTCTTTTGATTTTCTAATATTTGGTAATTTCTTACAATAATCATATAAAAGTTTATTATAAAAAATACATATAATTCTAAGATTAGTAGGTCAATGAACCTGTTAATACAACATGACACGATACGAACCACATTACAGGATACAAAATTAAATAAATGAGTTTGTTTTTCTTTCTCTATTTTATAAACATACTTAAAGTTTAGAACCTGCAGTTCTAGCAAAAGAGAACCTGAAGTTCTCATACAATATACATTTCATTTGAAGGCTTGTTTTTTTTTTTTTTTTTTGCCTTATTCTTTCCATTGTAGAAAATATGTCGAACTTATCAAATCTTGAATTCACTGTACTTGAAATCTCGGGCAACAACTATCCATCGTGAACTCTTGATACTAAAACTCATCTAGAAGCAAAGACATGTTAGAGAAAATTTTCTCAACATTCCATTCATCCAACATGCTCCTGACGCTGTATTACAGAAAACATAAATTTACCAAATATACTGATCTAATACCATGTTTGTTAGTCGCGAAGCAAAATGACAAGCTCCTTCTACAAAATCAGTAAATGCGACCTGTTATTTAATGTTGAAACTAATATTATGCTTCATTTAAAAACTAGTGATGTTCGATTCATAGTTGTATGATGTTTTTTTTATCATACTCAAACATGCAATTTCTTATATTTAACGTGTTTTATTATTTCCAGAAGAAATATGTATACCAGCTCCAGCAGAGCTATTATTGGTGATGAATGTCTGGTAGACAGCGGTAGTACTAACACTATTCTCAAAGATATGAAATTTTTCTCTTAGTTGTCTCCGGCAGAGACACCGATTAGTACTATATCTGGTGTCAGTAACCTTATCGAAGGCTCCGGCAGAGCACACATAACATTATATTCGGGTACCCAACTAACTATTGATAATGCATTATATTCTAGTAAATCCAGAAGAAATTTACTCAGCTTTAAAGATATTCGAAAAAACGGTTACCACCTAAAAACAATATCTGAAAATAATATTGAATATCTTCAAATTACTTCAAACAAAAATGGCAAAGAAACAATTGTTGGACAATTAGAAGCCTTATCCTCTAGGTTATATTGTACTAATATCAATCCTATCGAATCATACATGGTGAGTAACCACAAGCTGTTAGATAAAGATACATTCAATACATGGCATGACCGTCTAGGTCACCCTGGTAGCATAATGATGAGACGAATAATCAAAAGTGCAACCGGGCACCCTCTCAAAAACTTAAAAGTTTTGCTACCACAAGACTTATCATGTGCAGCATGCTCTCTGGGCAAACTTATAACTCGGCCCTCACAAACTAAATTGATACATGAAACCCCATCATTTTTAGAAAGAATCCAAGGGGATATTTGTGGGCCTATTCATCCTCCGTGTGGACCATTCCGCTATTTCTTGGTCTTAATAGACGCATCCTCCAGGTGGTCACATGTGAGTCTTTTAGCTACTCGAAATGTAGCATTTGCCCGACTTTTAGCTCAAATCATACAATTGAGAGCCAATTTCCCCGATAATCAAATTAGAAACATCCGGATGGATAATGCAGGGGAATTCACATCTCAAGCTTTTAATGACTATTGTATGTCAATTGGGATCAATGTTGAACATTCAGTACCTCATGTTCACACACAAAACGGTTTAGCTAAATCTCTGATTAAACGATTACAATTAATCGCTAGACCACTCTTAATGAGATGTAAATTACCATCTTCTGCATGGGGTCATGCTATTTTTCATGCCGCTGCACTGATTAGATTGAGACCAACTGCTGATCACGAATACTCCCTATTGCAACTGGTCTCCGGACGAGAACCAAGTTTGTCCCACCTTAGAATTTTTGGTTGTGCGGTATACGTACCAATACCGCCACCACAACGTACTACAATGGGACCCCAAAGAAGACTGGGCATCTATATTGGTTTTAACTCCCCGTCCATTATTAGATACTTAGAACCAATGACGGGAGACATGTTTACAACACGGTATGCTGACTGTCATTTTGATGAAACGATGCTCCCAGTCTTAGGGGGAGACAAGGACAAAGAAAGACTGGTAACACAAGAAATAACGTGGAATGCATCATCGCTATCAAATCTCGACCCCCGAAGTGGTCAATGTGAATATGAAGTCCAAAAGATCATACATTTGCAAAGAATAGAGAATGAATTACCAGATGCATTCACAGACACGAATAAAGTGACAAAGTCACATGTACCAGCATTAAATGCACCTGCTCGAATTGAAGTAATCCCAGAAGCGGTTACTATACAACGAAAGCGTGGGAGACCAATCGGTTCCAAAGACAAAAACCCACGGAAACGAAAGGAGCAAAGTAACGCAGTTGGTGAAAACTCACAAAAGATTATAAGTGAAACCCCGGTAGAGGTAAATGTCCCAGAAGAGACAACTATGAATCCAGAGGAAAATGAAGTTTCAGAAGAAACACCGGTACCGAACGAAAATGAGATCTCTATTAATTATGTACAAGATAGTACAATGTGGAACCGGAATAAAACACGTGTTGATGATATATTCGCATATGCTATAGCAACTGATGTAATCAATGAAAATGATTACGTACCTGAAACTTTAGAAGAGTGCATGCACAGAAATGATTAGCCAAGATGGCAAGAAGCCATAAACGCCGAATTGAATTCGCTCGAAAAGCGACATGTTTTCGGACCTGTAGTCCGAACGCCCATAGACGTCAAACCAGTAGGTTATAAATGGGTGTTTGCAATAAAGAGAAATGAAAAGAATGAGATTGTACGATATAAGGCTCGACTTGTAGCACAAGGGTTTTCCCAAATCCTAGGAGTTGATTATGAGGAAACGTATTCCCCTGTAGTGGATGCGATAACCTTTAGGTTCCTAATCGGCCTTACAATCTCTGAAGGACTTCATATGAGACTAATGGATGTCGTCACCGCATACTTATACGGGACACTGGAAAATGACATCTACATGAAAATCCCTAAAGGATTAAAATTGCCTGAAGCATTAAAATCAACACCTCGAGATATGTGTTCTATAAAGCTCCAGAGATCTTTATATGGTCTCAAACAATCTGGTCGTATGTGGTACAATCGACTTAGTGAATATCTCGAAAAGGAAGGATACAAGTCAGATGTAATCAGTCCATGTGTCTTTATAAAAAGATCACTCTCAAATTTCACTATAATAGCAGTCTATGTTGATGATATCAACATCATCGGATCTCCTAAAGAGATAGAGAAAGCTGCTCAGTTGTTAAAGAAGGAATTTGAAATGAAAGATCTTAGTATGACGAAATTATGCATCGGACTACAATTTGAGTATTTGTGCAATGGCACATTTGTCCATCAATCAAACTACATCCAGAAGATGTTAGTACGTTTCAATATGGATAAAGCACATCCGTTTAGCGTACATATGGTTGTCCGACCGCTAGATCCACACAAGGATCCTTATCGCCCTCAAGAAGAAGGCGAAGATGTACTTGGTCCAGAAGTACCGTACTTAAGCGCGATCGGTGCCCTTATGTATCTCGCAAATAACACAAGACCTGACATTGCATTTGCAGTACATGTACTAGCGAGATACAGTTCGAATCCAACACGTAGACACTGGAATGGTGTAAAACATATATTCCGGTATATTTGCGGGACACAAGACTTAGGTCTTTTCTATCAGAAAGATCAAAAGTCCCAGCTTATTGGGTATCCTGATGCCGGATATCTATCAGATCCTCACAAAGCAAAATCTCAGACAGGTTATGTATTCACATACGGTGGCCCAACAATTTCTTGGAAGTCGACTAAACAAACACTTACAGCAACATCATCAAACCATGCCGAATTGATAGCACTATATGATGCTGGTCGAGAATGCGTGTGGTTGAGATCAATGATTAATCACATACAAGAATCATGCGGTTTAGAACAGGTCAAGAAGGAGCCGACAATTATTTATGAAGACAATGCAGCTTGCATAGCTCAGATCAGAGAAGGTTATATCAAGGGTGATCGAACAAAGCACATCTCACCAAAATTTTTCTCAACATATGACTTGCAAAAAGAAGGGGAAATTGATGTTCGCCAGATTAAGTCAAATGAAAATCTAGCTGACCTGTTCACGAAATCTTTACCTAGAAGCAGTTTCGAGCAGCTAACACACAAGATCGGTCTTCGTAGATTGAAAGATGTTTGTTGAATTCAGGGGGAAAATTATACACGCTGTACTCTTTTTCCCTTAACTAAGTTTTGTCCCACTGGGTTTTCTTAGTAAGTTTTTTAATGAGGCAGCATAGCTGATCCAGTAGTATCAGTTTATTTATTCAGGTCCTGAAGTACCTATTTAACATCATCCTGAAGTATGTTGTTAAACTATGTATAATTCTAAATGTCTGAGGGGGAGTGTTATAAACCAGACATTTTAGGCCCAACCCATTACTTATGGGCTTTAGGGTTTATGGTTATGTTTATCTCTATATATTGTAATGTTGAATATTATGGGAATGGGAATGAAGTTTATCTCTATTTCTCTTTAGTTTTTTATCAGATCAAACATAGAATCTCTTTTAAAAAATTCGTTTTTATTTAAATTGTTTTTAGTGAAAGTCTAGACTATTGGTTATGTTGACCGAATTGAATATTTCGGTCGTTATGATCTTTTATTTCAATTATGTTTTTAGTTAATTTTTCCGTTCTTTTGACCGAATTTAATGTGTAGAATAGTAGAAAAGCCTATAAATAAATGTTATTTATAGGCTTTTCTACTATTCTACACATTAAATTCGGTCAAAAGAACGGAAAAATTAACTAAAAACATAATTGAAATAAAAGATCATAACGACCGAAATATTCAATTCGGTCAACATAACCAATAGTCTAGACTTTCACTAAAAACAATTTAAATAAAAACGAATTTTTTTTTATGGTCGGCTAGGAATGACAGGAGATTCAAGAATATTAGAAAAGAGATCATTGAAATTTTTCAGGATATTAAAGTGATAGGCTTTCACTGGTATCATAATAGATCAAACAATAGAGGTATTAGCTGGAGTGATTGGTGCTCGTTCAATATAATGTAATCTCTGTTTCGGTGTTTGTTGGTTGTTTGGCTGCCTTTTTTTTGTGGCTAGCTTGTGAATAATAGTTAAATTTCAAAAAAAAAAAAAATGTTCATATGTAATGGTTAAGGCAACTTTTTATTATATCATAATGAACTTTCTCCTATTGGGGTTTTCTCGAGACTTTTTTAGAACATTTTTTTTTCAAAGCTTGTTTGTATCTTGATGGCACGTTGTGCTGAAGTAAATAAACCTTCTCATTCTTTGGTGGAGATCGTGGGGGTTGATGGTTTGTGGCATGCTTAGAATGCCATCAATGATAAGGCGTACAAACTCGACACATTCATTTAAGAACTACGTGTCATAATCGTAGATTGCTAAAAAGTCTACGATAATCATGAGGTAGCTATAGGTACTATTGTGATACTTGACATCCCATGGTGAGCAACAGAGGTGTTAATAGCACTAGTCGTAGCTATCAACGTCTTTTAAATATGAGGAAACCTATTCCTTATTCCAACTTCTTACTGTATGTTCATTTTGATAATAGTTGCAATGTTGAAACCAGTGAATCTCACAACGCTGACGATGTGCCACATCAAGATATAGAGGTTAAAAACAATTGGTAAGAAGACTCCAACCTTATAGTGTTGGTGGTAACAAAAATGTTAGCATAGTGGAGATTCGAGAAATATATGAAACAAATGATGAAGATAACAAAGATAGTGAAGTTAATAACATCTTTTGTCTATATGAGGTGAAAGGTAGTCAGAAATTCAAGATCAACACAAGTTCTACAAAAAAAAGTATGTTATTAACACATTAAATCGACTAACAGACTATTTTAGAAACACTTTTAAGAACTACAAACAACTATAAGAATCATAAAAAATGAAGATCATTATCAAACTATCAAGAACGCGAATCAGACGTGCGATCTGGTGAATAACACACAAAGTAGTCCCTAGAAACTTCTAACTTTTACCGACTTTTTTTTATCTCTGATAAGACTTAACTACGAGTTGCAACAAGCTTTATATACATGCCGAACGATCTTCATAACACCTTGGCCCACAAACAACTTTACGCCAACTTTGGCCCAGCTACAAGCCCATATGCCTTCCAAGCCCATATACCTTCATTTAATTCCGGCCCAAGAACTCAGCCCATCAAACAATATGCATTCCTCACAAAATAAACAAAAACAACGAATATAAATAAAAACTAACATATAAAAGATTGGGTAAATTACAATTTTCGTCGTTTATATTTGTATCGGATTGCAACGGATAACCTTTAACTTCAATAATTACAGTATCAATCATTTATTTGCAAAACACATTACACTCTACGTCTTTTAGCACTAACCAGATTAAAATTTTCAGTTAAGCTTATTCACTTGAAGGTATTTTGGTCAATTTATGCTTTTATTTGAAGGTTTAATAAATGAAACCAAATAAGTTCCATATACACTTCATCGTCCCTAATTTTTTAATCCTAAAACCCTAACCACCACATCTTGCCACCACCACCTCATCCTGCCGCCACCACCTCAAATCTCGTCACCACCACCACTCCGGCCACCGTTCACCATTGTAATTATTGAACTTGAGGACCTGTTCTATTCAAGTGAGGATGAATGATGTGGGGCCGATTATTCAGATGGTTGACTTGTACTTATATCGATAATAACGTAGAAAAGAGTGAATAACTCGAAAAAAATAACCAACATAGAATCTCTTTTAATAACTTGGTTTTTATTTAAACTATTTTTTAACTAAAGTCTAGAATATTGGTTGTGTTACTCGACTTCAATATATCGGCTGTTACGGTCTTTTGTTTCAGTTATGTCTTTAATTAACTCGTTAGTTACTTTGATTGAGTTTAATGCGTAGGCTAGTTGAATAGCCTATAAACAAAGGCTCGTATGCAATGTTTAGGAGAAAGTTTTATCTTATAATGACCTTTCTCTCATTGGAGCTCTAAACATCTGGTTCTAGAACGTATCTAGCATTTTATCTGTGTCATCTTTAAAGTTAAAAAGTCAAATTATCTTTACCGTTTTCATGTCTAGTTAAGGTTTTAGGTTGTTTATATTCGACAGTGTTGAATTTAATGAGTGCCCATACGTTTTCGAAAATGGCTCGCGTGAGCAATTTTGAACGGCCGTTTTTTCTTAGTCGTAAAATTTGACCAACAAGCTGTAATATACTAATATATATGAGCTAACAAGCACCATTTTTTCTTGGTTATGAGCTCACATGCATCTAGCATTGCAACACCTGTGAATCGTTATCAGTAGTTTCTTAATTAGTTAACATTTGTTTCGTTGGAAAACGGTGAGTTGGAGTTTGACCAAATTTCGTGTCATACCACATCTGTCCATATGGATGAGGATGATGGACCAAGCCCCAAGGATCATCCAAAATATACAGTACATACTTACGTACGTACATATATATATATACCCCCATTGGCGTTTAGAAGAAACCCACCAATCTCTTTTCTCCTAGATTAAAAACTATGGAGCTAAACATTAATACTAAACTTGTACCATATCTCCTAGGGGTTCTTATGGTATTTTTCTCTTCAGCATCTTCACAAAGACTTGATGATAAATATCTTCAATGTCTTTTAAAAAATTCAAATGCCACAAAATCAGAATTTGTGTTCACTCAACAACACACAAAATATTCATCTGTTCTTCAATCATCCACCATAAACCTTAGATATTCCACCTCCAAAACTCCAAAACCTTTAGCCATAATCACACCCTTGACATATTCCCATGTACAATCAGCAGTACTTTGTTCTCAAACTTTCAAATTCCGAATCCGAATTCGAAGTGGTGGACATGATTATGCAGGCCTTTCTTACACTTCACATGATCAATCCCCTTTTGTTGTTCTTGACCTTAAAGAACTACGGTCTGTAACGATCCAGTCGGGTAAAAACACTGCATGGGTTGAATCTGGTGCAACCAATGGTGAATTGTATTATTGGGTGTCCAAAGAAAGTAAAAATCTTGGATTCCCAGCTGGGTTTGGCCCAACTGTAGGGATTGGTGGGCACATAAGTGGAGGAGGGTTCGGTTCTATGGTTAGAAAGTATGGTCTAGCGGCTGATAATATCGTCGATGCTAAGATTATCGATGTCAAAGGGCGGATACTTGACAGAAAATCAATGGGAGAAGACCTATTTTGGGCAATTAGAGGAGGTGGAGGTGGAAGTTTCGGTGTTGTAGTAGCCTGGAAGGTGAATCTTGTCTTTGTACCTGAAAAAGTTACCGTTTTTAGTCTATTCAAGACTTTAGAACAAGGTGGTTCAAATCTTTTTAACAAGTGGCAGCATGTAGGGCATAGTTTAAGTCAAGATTTGTTCATTCGAGTTATAATACAACCTGTTCAAGTTGCGAACGGGAAAAGAACTGTTGAATTCATATTCAACTCAATGTTTCTCGGATCGGTTGATCAACTCATGAAAACTGTATCTAATAGTTTCTCTGAATTGGGCTTACAAGGAAAAGACTGTAGTGAAATGAGTTGGATTGAATCGGTACTTTATTTTGCAAACTATCCTAGAGGAGAGAGTGTTAATGTTCTTAAAGATAGGAAACCGGAGCCGAAAAGCTACTTCACTGGTAAATCAGACTATGTGAAAGATCCGATACGCGAAGAATCATTGAAAGAGATATGGAAATGGTGTTTGGAGGGAGAAAGACCGATTCTTATAATGGAACCGCACGGTGGAAAGATGAACGAGATTGAAGAAACGCGCATTCCTTACCCTCATAGAAAAGGGTATTTGTATAACATACAATATTATGAGAAATGGGATGACGGAAGCATTGAAGCATCAGAAAAGCATCTAAGTTGGATGAAAAGGATGTATGAGAATATGACACCATATGTGTCAAAGAATCCAAGGGGAGCTTATGTGAATTACAGGGATTTGGATTTAGGTTCAAACGGTAATGCAAATAATACAAGTTACTTGAAAGCTATGCAATGGGGAAACAAGTACTTTAGGGGCAATTTCAGGAGGTTGGCAATGGTGAAGGGGAAGGTTGATCCACAAAATTTCTTTCATTTTGAGCAGAGCATTCCACCTCTATTATGAGCAAAGGGCATGGCTAACTTTTCTAAAATATCGAATTGTTATAGTTACCTACGTTAGTAGGCTCGATCTTGAAGAGAATGAAATGATAATAAAACGTTAATAAGTTGGTTCTTTTCTTGATTCTAAACATATATGTTTAATAAGTTATATTGTTATGCTTATGAGATAGACGCAAAATTTAAAATTAAATTAATTAAGTTTTAGGTTATTTCATCTTGTTTTAGGTTGACTTGCCTAAATGTTCTAATAAGGACATCCGTAATGTTTAATGCCCCATTAAAGGGCATTTTTCGTCACATCAACATCATAACGCCCTGTCAGAAAATGTGTAATGGTTAAATCCTTTCAATACTTTTTTCAATCATTGCTTCCAAAGTTTTTTTTCTTCTCATTAATCGTTATACTAGAAATGTCACTTCTTTTGCATGCCCCTATAACGCCCACAAGGACGGTGTTGAAGGCGTTATATCCCTTAACAAAAACAAAAAAAGAACATGTAACAGCTTCCTTCTTCCTTCTTCACTACCAAAACAAAAAACCACACACACACAAACACAATACATACAAACACACACATGAAAAATAAAATAGAAAAAGAAAAAAAAATCATTCCCAGGTTTCCCTGAGAATCGGTGAGTGTCCTCGTTTACCAGGGTAAAAAAAACTCACCGGAACCGGGGGCGGTGTTCCCGAATGGGGCCGGCCTTCAGCGAGCCCTCCCCGGCTCCCACACTAAGCACCCTATTCATGTCTAAAAAATATATAATATATATACCCGTCAACCCATTTACAACTTAGTACAGTTCACTTATATAGCCCATAAGCTTGTTTACTTAATCAAGCCAGTTCGTTTATATAAACTACTTAAATAGGTCAAATGTTACTTGATATTGATGAAATGAATACAAAACGGATGACTTTTTGCAGGTGCTTGAACACATGATTTATACAAAGTTTGAATAAATGAATAAACTTATTGAGATGGCTGGATATGTCCCTACTACACTACAAATGTTACTTGATATTGGCTAATAGGATAAAGACGTTTTGGAAAAACACATTGTACACTATAGACATGCAAAGCACTTGAAACAACTTTACTTAAGACAATAATCCGTCAAGCAAACAACCATCTTAAGAATGTCTAGTTTATTCATCAAACATTAAAAAAAAAAAAAAAAAAAAAAACAGTTCAGTTCTTATAAGATCCACAATCTAGCATGAAGCCAAATCACAAACTTTGGTAGGAACCACTGCCACAGTTCTCTTCACTCATAATCAAAGGCGGGATACTCTGCTCATAGAAGAAGAAATTATCTGGATCAACAACACCTTTCACCATAGCTAACCTCTCAAAATTATCACCAAAATACTTGTTTCCCCACTTCATGGCATTTAAGTAAGTTGTGTTACCTGCATTATCATTTTGACCTAAATCCAAATCCCTGTAATTCACATAAGCTGCTCTTGGATCCTTTGACACATATGGTGTCATATTTTCATACATCTTTCTCATCCAACTATTACGCTTTTCTGATGATTCAATGGTGTCATCTTGCCATTGCTCAAAATATTGTATGCTATACAAATACCCTTTTCTGTGAGGGTAAGGAATGCGCGTTTCTTCAATCTCATTCATCTTTCCACCGTGCGGTTCCATTATAAGAATCGGCCTTTCTCCCTCCAAACACCATTTCCATATGTCTTCAAGTTTTTCTTCGGGTATCGGTTCTTGCACATAGTCCGATTTAGCATTAAAGTAGCTTTTGGCCTTGTGTGTCCTATCTATAAGGACATCAATGCTTTCCCCTTCTGGATAGTTATCAAAAAACAGTATCGATTCGATCCAACTCATTTCACTGCAGTCGCTTTCCTGTAAACCTAACTCAGGAAAGCTATCTGTTACAGTTTCAATGAGTTTATCGACAGTTCCAAGAAACATTGAGTTGAATATTATTTGCATTGTTCTGTTTCCTGCCTTATTTAAAGCAGGAAGTATTATAACTCTTATGAATAGATCTTCACTCAGGTTGTGCCCAATGTACTGCCACCTGTTAAAAAGACTCGAACCACCTTGTTCTATAGTCTTGGAAAGACTAAAAACAGTAACTTTTTCAGGAACATAAACAAGATTCACTTTCCAAGCCACTACAACACCAAAACTTCCACCCCCACCTCCTCTGATTGCCCAAAACAAATCCTCTCCCATAGATTCTCTATCCAGTACTCTCCCATTAGCATCAACAATCCGAGCATCAATAACATTATCAGCCGCTAGACCATACTTTCTTATCATAGTACCAAACCCCCCTCCACTTATGTGACCACCAACACCGACTGTTGCGCAGATCCCTGATGGAAATCCAAGATTTAGACCTTCTTGGGACAGCCAGTAATAAAGTTCCCCAAGGGTCGCACCACTTTCGACCCAAGCAGTGTTCTGACCTGACTCGATTGTTATTGACCGCAATTCTTGGAGGTCAAGAACAACAAAAGAGGATTGATCATATGATGTGTATGAAAGGCCTGCGTAGTCATGTCCACCACTTCGAATTCGGATTTGAATATTGAAATGTTTGGAACAAAGGATTGTAGATTGTATATGGGAATATGTTAAGGGTGTGATTATAGCTAGTGGTTTTGGCATTACAGATGTAGAAAATCTAAGGTTAATGATGGTTGAGTGAAGAAGAGATGAGTATTCTGTATCATTTTGAGTGAACACAAAATCTGAGGTTGTGGTATTTGGCACCTGAGATAGGCACCGGAGAAAACTATCTGCAAGTGCTGACGAGAGTAAAACCATGAGAGCCACTAAAAGATATGGTAGAATTTTAGTGATATCATTTAGCTCCATGTTTTCTTTCGAATTATTGAATTGAATGATCCTCACTCTCATCTATATAGACATAGTATCCTTAGCTTGATTATTAATATATTAAAAATGTATTACATATATGTATCTCTGAGTAAATATTGAGATTGGAGTCAACTACATACATTACTGTCTCGTCTCTGTAATTTAGTCATCTTAAGGTTGATAAACTTTAAGTTTTTTCTTTTGCTCAATGTGAATTTTCTTCACTTCATGTCTTCTCGAAGGACTCACATGTCGACAGTCATATAATATTAATTTTATAATAACTAGAATCTAGGACTCGTGCTTTGCTGCACCACCGTTTTACTAAACAAAAAGTAAACCTAATAGTATTGAATCATGCACGTGCATCAACATCTTGACTCGCAAAAAAAATAGTAATATATTGCATTGTATTATTCAACGTATACAAATTCGATCTTTATTTTATTCGATGTATACAAATTCGATCTGCGGGAATAGGGGTTTTCACCAAATGGGTGGTGGCGGCTATCTATTGTATCACATGGGCGGCAAAGAGAATAGACTGTCTGGCACTCTGCTATTGGCTTAACAAATTTATGATTTTATGCCGTTATAAATTTACGATTTTGCCATGAGTTCAAAATTATGATTTTACCACCCACTTAAAAATAAATTTACGCTTTTGCTCCCAGCTAAAAATTTCAATTTTGCCTGCGGTTCGATTTACCATTTTGCCCCGTTTAAATTTACAGTTTTACCATTAGTTTTTTCTCTTAAAATTACGATTTTGCCATCAGTTCAAAATTATGTTTTTACCCCCACATAAAACTAAATTTACGCTTTTGCTCCTAGCTAAAAATTTCAATTTTGCCCGCGGTTCGATTTACCATTTTGCCCCGTTTAAATTTATAGTTTTACCATTAGTTTTTCCCTTAAAATTATGATTTTGTCATCAGTTCAAAATTATGTTTTTACCCCCACATAAAAATAAATTTACACTTTTGCTTCCAGCTAAAAATTCCAAATTTGCCATCGGTTCAAATTTACGATTTTCCCCGCAACTTAAATTTACATTCTCTTCATCGTTTTTGTTTGTTTTCCTTGTTAAATTACAATTTTGCCCCCAATGAAAATTACAGTCATGTCGGCAGCTGCCTGCAACTCCCTCATTGGTCCATTTAATTTACGATTTTATCCCTAAATGAAAAATATGATTTCGCCCTCAGTTCAAAATTACGTTTTCCCATCGTTTTAGTTTTTTTTAGCAAAACTATAAAAGTTTTTTTAATTGGTTGACTCCGTTTAATTTTTTCCGATGTCAAGGAGCTGTCTAACACTCGCTCATTAGTCCTGAAAAATTAGAGTTTTGCCCTGAGCCGAAAATTACGGTCTTATCATCGTTTTACTTTTTTTCCTAACAAAATTATCGTAGTATTTTTTTAATTGATTGAGAATTATTCGGTCATCGTTCAGCAATGCGGGCGGCGCAACTAGTAGTTACATAACAAAATAGAATACATGCGTATTTTAAACATATAAATATTAGATGAGGTAAATGAATAATTAGATGAGATAAATGAATAATGGGTATTTTAACAAAATTATTGTTGTGTGTTGTATATAAGGGTGCAAACGACGCTCGCGAGCTACTTGAGATTTGTTTGATAAAAAGCTCGAACGAGCCGAGCCTTATCGAGCTCGAGCTTGAAATTAGGATCGATTAGATATCAAGCCCGTGCTCGAGCCTTGTATGTGTAGCTCGTTTAGGCTCGACGAGCCTTATCGAGCTTAGTATTTTGGTTTAAACTATTTATTACTTTTTGAATGATATGTTCTTTTTTAATTGAGTTCTCAAACTATCGAGTCGAGCTCGAGCTGAGCCTTGACTCATTAACAACCAAAAACGAGCTCGTGTCGAGCTTTAGCTTGTCTTAACTCGCACCCTAGATGCTTAGCTCGAGCTTTCGAGCCGAGCACGAGTTTTTAGTTTTACTAACAAGCCGAGCTCGAGCCCAAAATCCAAGGCTCGAATCAAACCAAGCTCGAGCTTCAAAAAGTTGTAACAAGCCTAGCTCGATTAAGGTAAAGCTCGGACTCGACTCGTTTCCACCGATAGTCGTATACAAGAATAAGTAATAACTAATAAGTTAGAATGAAATTATTAGCAATAATTCTGGATGAAAAAGTTGAAATAGTTATTTAAATTACAAACCAAATCATCATCCATGCATGAACACTCTATGGATAACTACTGTTTTCATACAAACAATTTATTAGCTCATTGACATACACTAGCATTTTTATTTTTATTTTTTTATTTTTTTTATCACCGAGATTTGAAGCTTTAAGTTAATCAAAATTTAGTTTCTTGGTATTAACAATCAAAAGTGGGAAACATTATGTATTGTAAAATGGGTTATCGGATTTTATCACTTCCAACTATTGAGTATTGGTCACTATCACTCCCAATTATTACTTTGACTCCCACCACTCTCAACTTAACACTTTGTGTGTTGTGTTACTCTGGTTGAGTGGTTTTTGGCTCCCATTTTGTTTTTTAGGAGCAAAATTACCTATAGTCATTAGTAATTCACAAAGTGTTAGCCTAATATTATCAATAACACAAGTCAAACACTAAGAATGTTCACCTGCAGAGTGACACAACACACAAAGTGTTAAGTTGGGAGTGGTGAGAGTCAAGGTGATAGTTGAGAGTGGTAGCGGCCAATACCCAATGGTTGGGAGTGATAAAAATACCCTAGTAAAAAGTGATAATAGAGAGTAGTCACTTTCCCTCTATCTCTCTCTTTCACCCAACATACTCTCTCTCAATATCTCTCCTTATTCACCATTATCCCTCTCTTTCTACCTTTATTAGCATGGGATAGAGAAAGGTGGAGCTTGGCCACCAGTTTGCCAGATTGTTACCGCATCATCACCACGTCGCGCTTGCTACCATATCTGACCAACATCATAATCGCTTGAACCTTCCGTCACCACCCTCCCATGAAGATGAACTTCTAGATCCGCTTTCATTCTTCTCCATCGAAAATAAATTGTCAGTCCTCTGTCTAAAAACTTCTATCAGGAAACCAAATACTACACCGTCAGCGACTAAGCCCTCCATGTTCACATGACCACCACACAACTTGTCTTTTCCGGCTGCTACCAGATTTGTCCTGGTTTCGGTGATTGGCTTGAAAGAAAAACCTTCGCATGATTTCAACACCACCTTTGCTCTTAGCCGTCAAAACCCTAGCCATCATCTTTGTCTGTGGTATGCATATGGGCTTGGCTCAGCTTGTAACTAGGTCACCCTATGTAACTATAAATAGGGTTAGCCTAGGTCTTTTTAGGGTTGTTGTTCATAACATTGTTCTTCTAGTCATTTTTGATATCTGTGTACCAGACGGTTCTTTAGAAACCGTGTGCACTTTGATATTCAATCGATACAAATCGTTCTTATTTGTTTTTGTTTTTCTTGAATTTCACCAAGTTTGGATTCCGCCTATCCTTGGTGATTGTTTGATATCAGTGTTAGATCCGTTTTTGGGACTTACAATTAGTATCAGAGCCATTAGTACCTGTTACTAGGCTTGTTTTGATATCAAATATTCAAGATCTTCGTCATTTTTGGGTTGGTGTTCTTCGCGTTCTTCGTGTTCTTCGCAGTGTTCATAAGCCTTCTATTGAAAAATAGTTATATTTGGGTATTGCG
Source organism: Helianthus annuus (assembly GCF_002127325.2). NCBI lineage: Eukaryota > Viridiplantae > Streptophyta > Magnoliopsida > Asterales > Asteraceae > Helianthus > Helianthus annuus. Next base: position 148,630,356 of record NC_035433.2, read on the forward strand.
ATCTTTTGAAAAGGTGTTAAAATCAAATTAATTTTTTTAAAACTTTAAAAGATTTGTTTATATCCTTTATGTTTTTAACAAAGATTTGGTTGTTTTTGAACATTTAAAAAATCTGAAAATATCTAAGAATTTTTTTTTTTTTGGAAATTTTAAAAATTCAAAATCCCATAATCTTGGAGACATTGTTTTTCGAATCATCCTACATCGTACCACGACTACCCCTTCATCAACACTTTCATCCAAATTCTTTGTCTCCATCTTTGATAAGTGAGGTTAGAAAACTCCTAACGGATGACTAATCTATCTTTAAAGGTTCATATGAATGAATATCAATAGCTCGCTAAAGAATGAGTTTAGGTGGTTAACGTGTGTTTATCGCGTTAACTTTCCGAAGAATCATCATGTTAGAAAACTCCTAGCGGATGACTAATGACGGGTGGTCCGTAGGACAACCCTTAAATGAGCTAAATATGTGCATATCCCATATTTTACATGGTTATTTATTGCGAATGTGATAACTATGCGAGATTGTTATTTTACAGGTTAATCGCGTAAATCGGTGAAGTTACAATGTTTGGTGATGAAGTAAGCAGGAGGGTTTTGACTTTTATTAATATTATCATCATCTTTGACAGCTGAGCACACAACAATTCACCTCTCAATCACGTGCACATCTTGGCTTTGGAGGAGACTTGTGGAATTTTTATTATTGGGCCGACTTGGACTAGTCTCATTGGCAGATAAGAGGGGCGGCTTGGGAGTCCCACACGCATACAAGTGTAGCCGACATTACATCAAGGGGATTGGGCCACCATATTTATAATAGGACTTTGGGACTCTCTTTTGATTAATGGGCCGCACATGGGAGACAAACATCATTTGGGCGGCACATGTGGGGTGTCTGTGATTGGGCCGCCACGCAAAAGAAAAAAAAACAAAGAAAAGGCACATGGGTGGCAGACATCGAAGAACAAGAGTCAACAACATGTGGCGGCTAGTTTCTTTGAGCATCACGTGAACATCAAACATCATCATTAATACAAGGTCAACAACACACATCATCACTTAGTGGGCTGACATGAGGACTTTTGGGATTTGTTGATTGGGCCGATAACAAGGCAAGATAGGTGGGCGGCACATGTTATCACGTGAACAAGGAATATCAATTAGGTTGTCGCCGTAAAATACGGCTCCACCGTAATTTACGGTGGACCTGAATTTCATTTTATGCTCACCGTAAATCAGTAGAGAATCACCATAAAACTTTTGTGTTCACCGTAAATTACGGTGATGCCGTAATTTACGGTGGAGTATGCGAGAAAACTTGTAACTGCCACATTTAAGTTAGTTTAAGGGGGTCTTTTCATCATTCCTCATCATTGGACGGTTTTGGATCATCTTGGGGGCGAATTTTGGCTGCTTACTTGGTTTTTGAACAATTCTTATCATCCGGTTTGTATTGTCGATTCGTATGAACATTGGTTTGATTATGATGATGATTCACCAAGCCATGTCCGGCTAAACTCTTCGGTGATCATCTTAGGTGAAGGTTTCTTGAACTTTTATGTGTTTTATTTTTGAATTTCTAGAATGGTAACTTGCGTTGCTTGAATATCATGGTGTATGTTTGATTGCTTGTAACTTGTTAATCGATATTGCAATTTCTAGTCTTAATCGTACGTTCTTGGTGCCGTTGGCAATCGAGATATCACGGGAAGGGTTAGGGTTGGTTATTGGTTAATTGGTCATCGGGAAACAACCTCGCGTTTAGATAATCCGAGTACTTTGTTCCCTTTTATCACTTCAATCATCTATACACGAGTTATGTCTATGTAACTCTTTCTAGTTAGAATTACACACAATTGTTTAAAGAAACTGAAACCTAAGGTGATCATTGTTCTCTCTTAATTTGTTTTACAACCAACATTTGATTTGAATTAGTTTTTCATTTAGTTTTCTAAAACAACAATCCAAACTCTTGAATTTTAATTTCTGCAATTTAGTTTAATATTAGTTTAAGTACAAAGCTATACAATCGACATACCTTCCACATACTCCCTGAGTTCGATACCCTCTTACCACTATCTATAGTTGTTTTGGGGATTAAATTTGCGTGACCCACGACATCACGTCAAATTTTGGCGCCGTTGCCGGGGGTAGTGCGCAACGTGTGTTAGTTTAATAGTTTTGTTTTGTTATTTTCGGGTTTACGTTGGTTGTGTTTAGTGTGCAGGTACTTCAGGTGTATGCATACTAGGGGCTCTCACAGGTCATCACCGCTATCGTTTGATCCGGAAATTGAAAGAACGCTAAGACAAAACAGAGTTTTAGTACGAGAAAACAAGATCATTGGTTCACCCACTTCACCCATCACACCGAGAAACATCATGGCTGATTCTCAAATTCCACCTACAACGGGTCAATCATCCTCATCCTTTATACCTACTTCCACCCAACCATCACCAAACACCACATTACCTAATACCACCGCTGAATTTACACCATCCAATGTCACCCAACCAATCACCACTCAAGCTGAACCCGCCATCACCTGCAACCCATCCACCACAATCCCACCATTATCCCACTTCTTTCCCCCAACTATGGGCCAATCATCATCCACCTTCACAATTGCACCCAATTCGACTATTGTGCATACTACCTCATCTTTTAGACCACAACAACAACAATCGGGTTTTCAGTATTCGACCATCCCATTTGGGCAAACTTCGGGAATTCAAGGATATGGTTATGATGAGGGATTTGAAGATTTTGAGGGTTATGAAGAGGATGGGTATTTTTATGGAGGTTATGGTGATCAAGGAGATTTTGGATATATTCAAAGTCAATCTCAAGGGATGGCAAGTGTTGGTGGAATGCCACAACAACAACTTATACCACAACACATTCGGCCAAGACCTCAAGGGCCACCGATGCCACAACCTATTCCACTGCAACAAGTTCGGCCACAACATGTGCAACAACAATTTCAAAGACCACCTCAACGTCCACCGATGCGACAACAACAGTTTCAACAACCAATCGCACCACAAGGGCAAGTACCAAGGCCAAATGGTCCTATTATTCCAAGAGGTAGATATGGTGTACCAAAGAGACACCTTAGAGAAAATGTGAGGGGCATTGAAGCACATTTTCGGCCGGTAATCACGCAAAACCCTTCACCGGTAGTCATTCCTCATAATGATCAAGGGCGAACATTTGAAGTAAGAACCAAGTCTTTGCAAAGTCTACCAAAGTACAAGGGGGTTGTGTAACACCCCGAAAATATAAATATTTATATAAGAAATTTAAGGATTTCATAAAACAAGAAATAACCATGTAGAAATTTTAACCTAGTTAAAATTTACAAGTCTTGAAAATAACCTACACTTGGTTAAAACTCTAGTATTTAAAAAGAAATGATAAGTGAGGGACTGAAATTGCCAAAGGATGAAAGTTAGGGCCTAATAGTAACAAAATTCACCAAACACACCACTTGTGGATGTGTCTGGTCGATCAGGAGGAAAGGGGCGACCAGGGCTTTCTCCAAGCCCTAACTTCTTGCTAGAAATCTGCAAATTGAAGCCCCAATTCAGTTCCAAATCAAATTCTAAACACGAATTAGTGATCACCTCGTCACAAGAATCAAAAGGTATGTAAAATTTTGATGTTTTGGTTCACCATGAATACTAGGGTAATGGTGAGAAACTGAAATTTAGCCCAAATTTGCTATGCATGAACAAGTCTTGAAGTAATATGATGTTTAGGACTGAACCCTAGATGATTATTAGTGAAAATTATAGCATGACACTTGAAGAAATTACAATCACCATGGTGGGTGAATTATGATGTTGTAAAGCTAGACAAACACTAGGATTGTGATTTTTAATCTAGTGAAAAGCTAAATTTGCATGATGAAATTCAGCTATTTAAATGTTAAGGATGTAAGACTTGCTTAATTGAAGTGAATTTAGATGTAAATAACAAGCCATGAACTAATTAATGACTAGGTAAAAATCTGACCCGTTAGGTGTTTGATGAAATGCCTAAGTGATGATTTTTATGCTAAATCTGATAAAAAACGCAGAATTTGATCATGTTTCATAAATGATGTGAATATGGTCATGAAAAGAATTCTAAACAAGTTAAAAACTGAATTTATTAGGCAAAGAGTCCGGATCATCAAGCGGACAAGCCGGGGGGAGTTCAAAGGGAAAAGGCGCGCTTTAAAGGTATGAAATTTATCGTTTCATTACATTACACTTGTTATTATGTTTATCTCATTATTCAAACACGATGCCCGAGAGTTACCCCTATGATATGAACTCGGCCAAGACTTTAAACAAGTAATAAACATGGTAGTTGGGCGTCCGTAAGGTGCCTTATTTAGTACCCAAACGGGTCAAAACAAGTTTTGGTATCTAGCATGAAGTTAGATGTCATAATATGAAGCATGGTTAAAATTAATGTATGAGTTGCACGTTGGTTGCGTTAAACTTGTTGCGAAGATTAAACTTTTCATACAGGAGTTAAGGATCCGAATTTGGTAAGCATGTTTAAGTTGTATAGCTGAAAAACATGAAATCCTGAACTGGCAGCTGATGCACGGTGTCACACCCCAACCGATGGCGGAATCATCGGGGCGCGGCACTAGGCGAATCAGATTGCTCAAGAGAATCCATAACAACTATATTGCGATAATATTTATTACATTTGTCATCCCATACTAACAAACAATACAATCACGTAAGTCATCACAGATTTCTTGTCCTCTCGAACAATTCAAATCCGACAACCTAGATTTTAGATGAGTTTCTAGACTTCCTAGCTTGATTTGATGTAAACTTCGGCTAAACCTGCAACATACGTTAAAACTTTGTCAATACAAAAGTATTGGCGAGTATACAGGTTTGATATGTGATAGTGTGATAGATTAAAAGCGCTGCGAATTTCCACATGCATAAACGTAATACACGACATATATACTCACAAAACTGATACTACCAGCTAAGTCCTCGATGCTCGACTCTTGATGGCATAACTAGACCCCGTCGGGTGGAATAGTACTATACTAGTTGTTGGTGGGACGTCACGAGTATAAGTCCTAGCATACATGCAACTAGCATCACGTATATCTATGCAAACAGTTATTCGCAAGTGATAAATTGTCAAATTGAATCATTCGTTTGATAAGTTTGGTTTTTATGGAACGTATGTTACACCCAAAATTCGATAAAAGGGGTCAAGTATACTCACAGCGCGTATTCGGTTAGGTTTGCGGAATCGGTGCCGGAGAATGTCCTGATTTCAGACAATTTATGTGAGTGATAGATTACTATGCGTTAAACGGTATCGATTTGCGTGAAATCGGGCGAAATTGGGTTAAAATCGGACAAAATAGTGAAATTGGGCTGAAAATTGTAATTGGGCTGGCCCAGTCGAACAGGCCACTCGATCGAGTGGGCCTGGTCGATCGGTTGGACTTGGTCCTGATCGATCGGACAGCCTGATCGATCGAATGGCTGTTCGATCGACTAGCTGTTCGATCGACCAGCTGTTCGATCGACTAGCTGTTCGATCGACCAGCTGTTCGATCGACCAGCTGTTCGATCGACCAGCTGTTCGATCGACCAGCTGTTCGATCGACCAGCTGTTCGATCGACCAGCTGTTCGATCGACCAGCTGTTCGATCGACCAGCTGTTCGATCGACCAGCTGTTCGATCGACTAGCTGTTCGATCGACTAGCTGTTCGATTGGCCATCCTGTTCGGCTGTTTTCGATGATTTTTCGAGCGTTTTTCGGCGTTTTGGGTCGAGATGTTACGATGAGGTGTTAAGCAACTGAAATCCCGTCAATTCCAACCTGTTTCATCGGCCGGGAATCACCCCGTTCGTCGGAACTGGTCGTTTTTGTCGGTTTTTCAGTGTTTAACTCGAAATCGATCATTTTATCACTAGAAATGTGTAGGAGATTGGTCTAAGTTCTGGTTTTACCATTTTTATGCATAGATCTGATGTAAAAACCTTGATTTTACTTAGGAAATGCCCTGGATCTGAGTTGTTCTTGATGATATGAGGTCAACACTTGAAGTTCATAAGAACTTTGTGATGAAATCTATCCGAACATCCCAAATCTGTGGCCTTTTGATTAGAAAAACATTGATTTGGTTGAGATTCGTGAAGAATCGTACGTAAATCATCCGAATCTGAGTTGTTCTTCATGGGATGACATCACCTTTGAAGAACTTTGTGGTGACATCACCTTAGAACACCCCAAATCCGTTGATTTCACGGTTAAAAATTGAGATTTGAAAGGTAGAAAGATGAAGGATCGCATTTGGATCAAGAAAGTACAAGATTCGGGTTGAAAACTTACAAGAATCGGAAGAAATCGAGAGATTTGAGGGCTGGAGCGTCTTGGTCGGTTAGGAGCAGCAACAAAAGTGTTTGGGAGTGAATGGAGGGGTATTTATAGGCAAGGAAGGGGAAAGGAAGGCAAAACAGTGACTGGATCGGCTGGCCCAGTCGATCGGTTGGCCCAGTCGATCGGCTGGCCCAGTCGATCGGCTGGCCCAGTCGATCGGCTGGCCCAGTCGATCGGCTGGCCCAGTCGATCGGCTGGCCCATTCGATCGGACTGGTCCATCCGATCGGACTGGCCCGTCCGATCGGACTGGCCTATCTGATTGGGCCAGTCTGACCAATTGGACTAGTCTGATCGAACTGATCCGTTCGGAAGCCTTTTGATCCCGTTTTTGGTGCGATTTCGACGGTTTAAGCCATATTTTTATATATTTATATAATTATTAATTTATTTATTATAATTAATCACAAAAGGGCCGTATATACGTATTTATGTATCCAATTCTCAGTGCGGTGATCGAGTTACGCGTGCCTTCGAGTGCGTTCTTCGATGTGATGTGCCACAATGATTATCGGGGCACCACTTACTCATATTGCCATCATCGTCATGACGGTTAGAGTCATAGTACTCACCCGATAACCCTCGTTAGCGTTGATTACTCACATTTTGACACCTCACGCTCATCGAGAAGGGTAGTTTAGGCCCTTATTCGACATCGTCGCGAGTGTTATGCAAAAATAGGTTTGTAATAGCGATAGAATATGCGTAATTATTCGATTGTACTTCGATTTAGCGATATAATTGATATAGTTACATTATGATCCGAATCTCCGGTGCTAGGCGTAACGAGTGTATCGAGTAGTAACAACGCACGAAGGTGCGGGTTGTTACAGTATCCCCTCCTTTAGGAAATTTCGTCCCGAAATTAATCCAATAGTAAGGTCGTAAGGGTTGATGCGATTGATGGAAGGGATTAATAGCGTCTAGACAACGAGCGATTGATTACGATTTGACGAGTGAGAACGGAGAGAAGATACGATTCGATTAGTTAAAAGTGATAACACACACAAAAAGCAATTCCATAGCGTTTTAAACTTACCAATACTCGATTAATCTTCGAAGTTATTTAGGAAAATCTCCTCATGGCGCGGCGTTGACTGTATCGATGTCCACCCCAGCGCTATGGGGAGGGTTTTTGTTAGTTGATAATAGGTTTTGAGTTTTTACATTTTAAAAGAATCAGGTGGCAAAATGAGTTTTAAGAAAACTTTCCTACAACGTGGGTTCGAGCGGAACTCGACTGCCGAACCCTCGTTCTCGGGAAGATTCATGTCGGTCATTGCAAAGGTTTTTAAGAAAAAAAAATTGGACTTATGAAATTTTCATTGGGCACGGAGCCAAACTGATTCAATGTTTTCTCCATGTTGTAAGGAATTTCATTTGTCCAACGGTTTTTAGTAAAAATTTTATAAAAATAGGTTTTCCTTAATACTATGGAAAAATAACTTACATCGGGCCCCACGTGGCACCTTCCCACAAAAGTTCGTTAATATGGTTAAAACACTTATATATATGAAGTACCAGCGGCGTATCCACCATGCTTTACCCATATTAACTCTGTTTCATGAGGCAGTGTCATGCGTGCTGATAAGACACAGATAGAATTTCGATTCCCTTGATCCTAGCGATGAGGTGCTAGACCGAGTTTTGAATAAAAATAAGTTGGATGCAAACCAAGCGTAGGCAGCGGGTGCGAGTAGTCCGGTCGCACAACGCTGATATGGTATGCTTGGTTGGGCAACGAATGACACGATTTTGATTCGGGTAAATGAGATTTCGATTTGATTCCACACGAAGTTCGCATGGCACGTTTCCACAAGACTTGCTAATATGACAAACACCATGTTTCCATATTAGTCTTATCTTGTGAAGCAATGTCATGCACCCTAACATTACACCACCTGCGATGACCTCCAAGTAACATTCGAACATCGATAGACAATAGATTTCAACAGATTGATAAGCGACGATTGTTGCGTTGCGAGTGATAGGCGATTGATTGAACTGATTACACCACGAATAGTACTAAGGCTAGCCCACACGGCCTTTTTCCACAAAGTCAACTAATATGGTCAAAACATCACCATGTTTCAACCTTGTTAGTTTCGTCTCGTGAAGCGAGGTCTTGTGCGCTAACATGACACGTAGAATGCGTGCATTGATAAGTAATAGCGAACCATGATAAGAGTATCGAGTTGGTGGATTAGGTGCGAGGCGCGTTAATAGTGGAAGGCGGCGAGTGATTGTCGATACCCGTCTAGCGAATCCACAATAGACGATCCACACCAGCTGATAGAAGTTCACACAATTGACAACAACTAGCGTTAGAGATTTCTAGACAAACACATGATGCGATTGCGATTTCGAGCCACTTATCGAATGATTTGATTGCGAGATTGATCCGGCAAAACTGCGATTAAGTTGCGTTCTAGACTTTACGACCAGTCTCGCGTTGCTCCAATTGCTCTTCGGGGTGAACTTACCTAAGTTCATCGATGTGGCAATTTGTGTACGCGGACTTACGAGAAGCCTCGCAGTGATGCGGTTTAGTTTTGTTACGCCTTGTGATTGATGGTAGAGTGTCAAATTAACCATAATAGTATAATAGGTCTAATAACGTCCAACTCCACATGGCACTTTCTTCACGAAGTTTCGGTAGTATGGTAAAGCGTACCCCCGCGTCACCCCTACTACTTATGCCCCGTGCTTTGGTGTCACACTTTGTTGACACGGCCTTGACCGTGCTTTTAAACGTTATGGCACCATTAGAACTTCACTACGATCTCCGTGCACTGACCAAGATAATCCCGTGTGCACCCGTGATTAGTTGTCCCTTGCACGTATACCGTACCTCGTTCTAAGAGTGTTATAGGGATAAAATACATGATATAGTACATAGTGCTAGCGTCTAGATAGTGCTCGATTGTAAGAGAAATAGAATCCACACACGATGATATATGAAATAAGTTCCAGAAATGATAGCGATAAGTCGGATTATTACAACAACATTAGGATCAAAATAACGTTGTTGTGGATACTTGCGGAGACGGCGGTTGCTGATGACTTCCTTCCAGGTCACGGTCTTGTACGGCACTGCGACGTATAATGCCCATACCAGTTGCAATTTGCGCAATAGCGACATTTTGCTTCTAGCGGGTGATGATACGTGCATGTGAAACACAGGGGATGAGATCCATTGTAAGCGCGTTGTGACTGAACTGGGACTGATCGGAGAGGTTCGGGTTGTGGCAGTCCAGTTGTTGAGGAGTCTGGGCTCACGGTCTTTCGTTTGCGGCTAGGTTGGGCTTCCTGAGTTGATGCGGCGTCGTCTTCGGATTCGCCTGACGATTTAGCGGAGGCATCGTCGGAGTAATTCTTAGAAGAATCCTCCGAGGAGCTGTCAGATGATCCATCGACTGATTCTCCAGAGGAATCGTCGGACGAGTTGATGATGATTGCTTGATGAGCTCGTTTGACAGGCTTCTTGGAGAAGAATCCGTTTACGACTCGTTTGCTGTTGAGCTCTGCGGCTAGACGGTAGGCTTCTTCGATGGTAGTAGGTTTTGCAGCTTCGACAAAATCACCCACACACCCTGGTAAGCCACGAATATACTTCGCGATAGCTTTCTTCGGAGTGTCGACTTGACTTGGGCAGATTATGCTGAGCTGTTTGAACCTTGCTGTATAGCTCGCATTGTCACCTTCGGTTTGCTTGATTTCCCAGAATTCGTTCTCTAGCTTCTGGACTTCGTGAGGGGGACAATATTCTTCCTTCATGAGTTCCTTCAGCTCACCCCATGAGAGGGCGTAAGCTGCGGAGATCCCACGTTTGTTGCGTTCGGCGGTCCACCAATCGAGTGCTCGGGATTGGAATACTCCGGTGGCGCAAGTAGTTTGAAGGTCCTCGGGGCACCCACTCTGACGAAGGGTAACCTCGATGGCATCGAACCACTGGAGTAATTGAGAAACATCTCCTTCACCCGTGAAAGGCATCGGATCACAGGCTTTGAAGTGTTTGTAGAGGAATGCAGATTCCGTCTTGACGTCTTCCGGGGCTCGAGAGTGGCTTTGAGAGTGCACTTGCGCGACAATTTGAGGAATGAGCTTGACCACTTCCTTGGTCACAATTGAGGCAATCCTCTTATCGGCGCGTCGTTGGGCTCTTCTCCTAGCTACTCGTCTCGAGATCGAGTTGTTGGAAGGCATCTAGACAGAAGGATTCGGAATGAGATTCGATCATAATGATTTTTTTTTGAGCTTTTGATGCGATTTGATTCGATCAAAACTTGGTATAGAATTTAATTAAACACATAGGAGCCACATAGGTAAATTCTAGATTCCTAAACTCTCACATAATTGATTCGTTTTGTATTTAATACATATAGATATAGTTGTAGGTTACACATAGATATTGATTTAGAATTTGCGAGGACGCGACGAGAGAAATGGCGTAAGCGAATTCGAGTACTTAGGCGTTTGTTTTGTTGCGATCATTCGGTCTTTGTTTTAGATTGCGATGGCTGTGCAAGTTGTGCGCTTTGTAAATCTAGGATCGTAAATCCGATAAATCGAGAAATCGATAAATCGTAAAGTTTAAATTCGAAAACACCTAAACGTAATCGATACCATAAACGTAACAGCTTAGATAGAATGCCTTGGGTGTTTAGGCGTTGACTACCCAAGTAACCCGACTATAACCAACAGGTTCGGGCATACGCGTTGACCTAGAGGACTCATGCTTCCACTGGGATGCAGCTCCTGACATTCGTCTCTCTAGTCTTCGCACAGCCTGAGTCGTTGTTATGGTCGTGTCCTTGGTGAGAGCTTTTGTAAACCATTTTATAGAGTGGAACAGTTGATTAAGGTATGGGTTTCACCCCTGGCTTAACAACTTCGTTCCCATTTGTGGTTGTGCTCATCGAATAAATCCGAGAGTTCCACCAGAATTTCGAAATGGAGACCTTTTGTCGAGATGTGGATGTCACTCCTAGCTCAACAAAGAGTTCTCGTGCTAGAGAAATACGCTGAGTGAGTGATCCTATCGAGAGTTATTGGTTTTCACACCTGGTCTCGACTAGATCACTCGGTTTTGTTATGCGAGTAGTTTTGAAAACATGTGTATTGTGTCAGCCTTAGGAAAGGCTAAGTAACCTTCTAGCCTTAGGAAAGGCTCTTTGTGTGAAGCTGTAGTATGCAGTGTTCACACAATAGTTGTAACTTTTCAACAAATTCGATCGAGAGTAGCAAGTTGGCCCAAACAAACCCTAACGAGTTCGTAAGAGTCGGCCTGTTGGTACTTAGACTATAGACTAGGTCACTTTCATAAGACATCGACCCGGACTAGGTCGAGTCTCAAACTTTGCCTAATTCCCTATAGTTATGGCTCTGATACCAATCTGTCACACCCCAATCGATGGCGGAATCATCGGGGCGCGGCACTAGGCGAATCAGATTGCTCAAGAGAATCCATAACAACTATATTGCGATAATATTTATTACATTTGTCATCCCATACTAACAAACAATACAATCACGTAAGTCATCACAGATTTCTTGTCCTCTCGAACAATTCAAATCCGACAACCTAGATTTTAGATGAGTTTCACATCATCGTCATGACGGTTAGAGTCATAGTACTCACCCGATAACCCTCGTTAGCGTTGATTACTCACATTTTGACACCTCACGCTCATCGAGAAGGGTAGTTTAGGCCCTTATTCGACATCGTCGCGAGTGTTATGCAAAAATAGGTTTGTAATAGCGATAGAATATGCGTAATTATTCGATTGTACTTCGATTTAGCGATATAATTGATATAGTTACATTATGATCCGAATCTCCGGTGCTAGGCGTAACGAGTGTATCGAGTAGTAACAACGCACGAAGGTGCGGGTTGTTACACACGGTCATGCATCCAACGGCACGACCGTGCAGTCCCTACGACGTGGGGGCACTGGCAGTGCACCAGCCAGTGCACTGGTTTTCTCGGAAACGCACGACCGTGCGATTAGGTGCACGACCGTGCACCACTGTGCGTCGGCCAGCTTCGCGTAGGCAGTAAGATAAGGCGTCGGGCAAAACGGGTAAAAGCAAGGGGCGTCGGCGACGGCCATAGGGGCGTCGGCGACGGCCCCTAAAGATGTTAAATTGCTGCTAAATCATTTTTGTTGTCCGAAACGCTAAAACTTGCGAAACTTTTTAACCGTTTACCCGTTTAACCTCCCGTTTCTTCCTACTTGCTTGTAATTTCGTAATCCTCGATTTCTCTAGGTGGTTTTAACACACCTTTTCATTTATTTCATTGGTCAAGGACCATAATACTAACATAGGGTTAAAATCCTCAGTTTTTCAGGTTCTCTAGTAGATGGGTGATGATCAGGCAGGAGCAACTGAACCGAACACTCTATCAAACGCTTCCGCACATGATCTTATGTTTTAAAAACTATGTAAACATTTGTGGTCAACGACTCAATTATGGTTTTGTACAAACAATACATGTATGTTGTGTCTAGTTATGGTCTAGAATATTAAAATATTTTGTAAACACTAAATTTTTGGCATCAAGTGTAAGGTTCCACGTTATTAAATCTAGTACTTTAAACTGATTGTCACAAGTTGGTAATCAGAGCTCAAGGTTGCCAATAAGTGTTCGGTTCAAGCTTGATCAAGCATCCGGTAAGAGTTAACCGTTTAAGTAGAAATTAGAGAATATAGAAATAAATCATGAACAAATATGCATGAAAAGAGTGTGTAAACACACTCAAATACAAGAAAAGCATGAAACAAGAACAATAGAACCAAGAGTGTGTAAACACACTCAAACACAAGAAAGGCATGAAACAAGAATGATGGAGTCAAGTTGTGAACTTGATCGAATCAAAGCAAGAGTGATTAAATCAAGTTGTGAACTTGATCGAATCAAAGCAAGAGTGATTAAATCAAGTTGTGAACTTGATTGAATCAAACAAGTAAAACATGTGTTATAAATGGAATGTTTAACAACTTATGTAAACATTTCAGAAACAGAGATGGCAGATAAAGGTAATGACGATGCGGTGCCAAGAGTCACCGAGCAAATGAGGGAAGTGATTGCCGAAGAAGTTGGAAAGGCGATCGAAAACAGTTTGTCAAACTTCATTGATAAAATTCAAAACAAGGTTTTATCAGTGGTAGAAGAGAGAATCAAGAAGCTAGAGGATAATTCCATTGTGGCAAAAGAAAAATCAGGAGGACGAAAGCCTTGTTCATACAAGGAGTTTATGGCTTGTAAACCACCCATATATAATGGGGAGGTTGATCCCATTGTGTGCCAACGATGGATAGGAGATATCGAGGGAGTATTCGAGAGAACTCATTGCGATGAGAATGACTACGTAGCTTATGGTACGGGTCAATTAAGAGGTCAAGCGAAGGACTGGTGGGATAATAAAAAGAAGGAGATTGGAAGCGAAGCGGCTAAGGCCATGACATGGGAGGAGTTTAAGACGCCGTTTCTTAAACACCACAGTCCCAAAGCGGTTATAAACAAGATCAAGGAAGAGTTCATGCAACTCAGACACAAAGGTGAATCCATAGACAAGATCACGGGGATGTTTATGGATAAGATGAAGTTCTGTGATGATTTGATAACAAATGAAGAGCAAAAGGTCTATTACTACCATAACATGCTAAGCGCGGAATATAGGGAGTTCATAACCCCTTCAAAGTACGAGACCCTTACCGAGATTGTCAATGCCGCTCGGGAAAGGGAGATCGAGCTGAAAAAGAGTATTGAGCGGCGTGAACGAAGGGCACAAGACGTAAATCCAAGCCCTACCAAGAAAGCAAGAACGAATGAAACAACGAAGAAATCAGATACAAAGGGTAGTACACCCAGTTGCAAAATCTGTGGCAAGAATCATAAGGGTGAATGTCGCTTCAAAGATAAGCCCTGTCCCATATGTCGAAAAACGGGACATATGGCTATATCGTGCCCGGAGAAAGTGACCGTTTGTTACAACTGTTACCGAACAGGTTACAAAAGATCGGAGTGCCCTGAACTGGTGGGAAAGAAAGAAGGGCAAGACTCGAAAGGTGAAGCCTCAAAAGCCAAAGCAAGATCTTTCCAATTGACCGCTGCTGAAGCAAAGGTCGAACCTGACGTGGTCTCAGGTATATTCACTGTAAATTCAATTCCCGCACGTGTGTTATTTGATACTGGTGCAAATAAATCCTTTGTTTCATATGGGTTTATTCGGCACCCTTCATTTGTTCTAACAAAATTACCTATGCCTTTAGAAGTAGAGATAGGTAATAACAAAAGCTTTCTTGTTTGCGATGTATGTAAAAACTGTACAATGAACATTGATGACGAGGAATACGCAATAGACTTGATCCCGATGTCGATGGGAGAATTTCAAGTGGTAGTGGGAATGGATTGGCTATCCCGTTACCACGCGAAGGTGGTTTGTTTCCGAAAGGAAATAAAACTAACGTCTCCTAGCGGAAAATAAGTTACGATATATGGGGAAAAGGGAGGTAACCCAGTGATATGCACAATGCTAGAAGCTCATAAACTCATGAAACATGGATGCAAGGCCTTTATGGTATATGCAAACGAAACGGAAAAAGAACTCCTCAAAATTGGGGATGTACCAGTCGTGCGAGATTATGAAGACGTGTTCCCGGAAGAACTACCGGGGATACCGCCAGAACGGGAGGTAGAGTTCGGAATCGAGTTGATTCCGGGCGCGAAACCCGTGGCCAAGGCGCCATACCGACTTGCACCATCGGAGTTACAAGAATTGATGTCTCAAATTCAGGAATTTCTCGATAAGGGGTTTATCCGACCGAGTGTGTCTGCGTGGGGCGCACCAGTCTTATTCGTGAAGAAGAAAGATGGCAGTATGCGCATGTGTATCGATTACCGAGAGTTAAATAAACTCACGGTGAAGAATCGATACCCGCTCCCAAGAATCGATGATTTGTTTGACCAACTACAAGGAGCAAGTTGGTTCTCCAAAATTGATCTCCGATCCGGTTATCACCAATTGAAAGTCAAGGAGGAGGACGTACCCAAGACGGCTTTTCGTACGAGGTACGGGCATTATGAATTCCTTGTAATGCCCTTCGGACTGACCAATGCACCCGCGGCTTTCATGGACCTCATGAACCGGGTTTGCAAACCCATGCTAGATAAGTCGGTAATTGTATTTATCGACGACATTTTGGTATATTCAAGGAGTGAAGCCGAACACGTGTGTCATTTGCGGGAAATATTAGACACACTCAGACGAGAGAAGCTGTATGCAAAATTCACGAAGTGTGCTTTCTGGTTACGGGAAGTACAGTTTCTTGGGCATCTCATTAGTGCTGATGGAGTACTCGTAGATCCATCAAAGATAGAAGCTGTGTCGAAATGGAGCTCTCCAAGAAATCCCTCGGAAATCCGAAGCTTTTTAGGGCTTGCGGGATATTATCGGAGATTTATACAGGATTTCTCCAAAATTGCCTTACCGTTGACCAAATTAACTCGTAAGGAGGAAAAGTTCGTGTGGGGCGTTAAGCAAGAGGAAGCCTTCCAAACGCTCAAAGAAAGGTTAACCCACGCTCCGGTGTTAACGTTACCAGAAGGGGCTGATGACATGGTGGTATACTCGGATGCTTCTCAATTGGGGCTCGGGTGTGTTTTAATGCAACGAGGTAAGGTCATCGCCTATGCCTCGAGGCAATTGAAGATTCATGAAAATAAATATCCGGTTCACGACTTGGAATTAGCGGCGGTAGTGTTTGCCTTAAAGATATGGAGGCATTACTTGTACGGGGTAAAATTTACAATCTTTACAGACCATAAAAGCTTGAAATATTTCTTCGATCAGAAGGAATTAAACATGCGGCAAAGGCGGTGGTTGGAAACAGTCAAAGACTTCGATTGCGAAATACGTTACCACCCCGGTAAGGCTAATGTAGTGGCCGATGCGCTGAGTCGCAAAACAGATTACACCCCGATACGAGTAAGATCAATGCAACTCGTTGTGACGTCAAGCCTACTAGAACGAATTCGAGAAGCACAGGATGAAGCTGTAAAGGCGGAAAACTGGAAAAAGGAAAGAATTATCGGCCAAGTAAAAGACCTTGAGATAGGCAGTCACGGTCTAAAGACTCGTTTTAATAGAATCTGGGTCCCTAACACATGTGAAGTTAAGAAGCTTCTGCTTGATGAAGCTCATAAGTCCCGCTATTCCATTCATCCGGGAGCGACCAAGATGTATAACGACTTGAAGCAAAACTATTGGTGGCCCGGAATGAAGCGTGACACCGTGAAATACGTGGAAAAGTGTTTGACGTGCCTACAAGTCAAGGCGGAACACCAAAAGCCATATGGTAAACTTCAACCGTTAGAAATCCCGGTTTGGAAATGGGAGCAAATTACGATGGACCTATTGACCAAACTACCTAAAACAAGCCGTGGCTTTGATGCTATATGGGTAGTCGTGGATAGGTTAACTAAAAGTGCTCACTTCATCCCGATTCGTGAGACTTATACATCGGAGAAAATGTCGGAAATATACACCAACGAAATCATAGCAAGGCATGGGGTACCGATATCCATTGTGTCAGACAGAGATACTCGGTTTACTTCGAAATTCTGGCGTGAATTTCAAGAACAAATGGGAACTAAATTGTTCCTTAGCACTGCTTACCACCCACAAACAGATGGGCAGAGCGAAAGAACGATACAAACGTTGGGAGATATGCTGCGGGCTTGCATTATTGACTTTGGAGGTAGTTGGGATGTCCATTTACCCTTGGTCGAATTCGCATATAACAATAGCTATCACGCGAGCATTAAAATGGCCCCGTATGAGCTATTATATGGCAGAAAGTGTCGGACCCCGGTATGTTGGGGAGAAGTGGGTCCGCGAGGGCTAGCACCAACTGATATAATCCGAGCTACAAATGCGAAAATCGACATAGTTCGGGCACACTTGAAAGCGGCTCAAGACCGGCAAAAGGCATACGCAGATAAAAGAAATAGGCCAATTAAATTTCAGGTTGGCGACATGGTAATGCTGAAAGTTTCCCCATGGAAGGGCATTATTAGATTCAGAAAAAGGGGAAAACTAAGCCCAAGATTTATTGGGCCATTTAGAATCACCGAACGGGTTGGTAAGGTAGCTTATCGACTTGAATTACCCGAAGAATTGAGTGGGATTCATAGCACCTTCCACGTGTCACATCTCCGAAAATGTTTGGCCGACGAAACTGCTCATATCCACTACGATGATATCGAGGTGGATAACAGCCTCAATTATGCAGTAAAACCAATTGCGATTTTAGATCGTAAAGAGAAAAGCTTGAGGAACAAGGTGATAAATCAAGTCAAGGTCAAATGGGAACACAGAAAAGGATCAGACACTACGTGGGAGTCTGAAGAGGAGATGCGACGTCTCCACCCTACATTATTTGGTACGTAATTCGGTTTCGGGGACGAAACCCTTTTTAAGGGGGGTGGACTTGTAACACCCCGAAAATATAAATATTTATATAAGAAATTTAAGGATTTCATAAAACAAGAAATAACCATGTAGAAATTTTAACCTAGTTAAAATTTACAAGTCTTGAAAATAACCTACACTTGGTTAAAACTCTAGTATTTAAAAAGAAATGATAAGTGAGGGACTGAAATTGCCAAAGGATGAAAGTTAGGGCCTAATAGTAACAAAATTCACCAAACACACCACTTGTGGATGTGTCTGGTCGATCAGGAGGAAAGGGGCGACCAGGGCTTTCTCCAAGCCCTAACTTCTTGCTAGAAATCTGCAAATTGAAGCCCCAATTCAGTTCCAAATCAAATTCTAAACACGAATTAGTGATCACCTCGTCACAAGAATCAAAAGGTATGTAAAATTTTGATGTTTTGGTTCACCATGAATACTAGGGTAATGGTGAGAAACTGAAATTTAGCCCAAATTTGCTATGCATGAACAAGTCTTGAAGTAATATGATGTTTAGGACTGAACCCTAGATGATTATTAGTGAAAATTATAGCATGACACTTGAAGAAATTACAATCACCATGGTGGGTGAATTATGATGTTGTAAAGCTAGACAAACACTAGGATTGTGATTTTTAATCTAGTGAAAAGCTAAATTTGCATGATGAAATTCAGCTATTTAAATGTTAAGGATGTAAGACTTGCTTAATTGAAGTGAATTTAGATGTAAATAACAAGCCATGAACTAATTAATGACTAGGTAAAAATCTGACCCGTTAGGTGTTTGATGAAATGCCTAAGTGATGATTTTTATGCTAAATCTGATAAAAAACGCAGAATTTGATCATGTTTCATAAATGATGTGAATATGGTCATGAAAAGAATTCTAAACAAGTTAAAAACTGAATTTATTAGGCAAAGAGTCCGGATCATCAAGCGGACAAGCCGGGGGGAGTTCAAAGGGAAAAGGCGCGCTTTAAAGGTATGAAATTTATCGTTTCATTACATTACACTTGTTATTATGTTTATCTCATTATTCAAACACGATGCCCGAGAGTTACCCCTATGATATGAACTCGGCCAAGACTTTAAACAAGTAATAAACATGGTAGTTGGGCGTCCGTAAGGTGCCTTATTTAGTACCCAAACGGGTCAAAACAAGTTTTGGTATCTAGCATGAAGTTAGATGTCATAATATGAAGCATGGTTAAAATTAATGTATGAGTTGCACGTTGGTTGCGTTAAACTTGTTGCGAAGATTAAACTTTTCATACAGGAGTTAAGGATCCGAATTTGGTAAGCATGTTTAAGTTGTATAGCTGAAAAACATGAAATCCTGAACTGGCAGCTGATGCACGGTCATGCATCCAACGGCACGACCGTGCAGTCCCTACGACGTGGGGGCACTGGCAGTGCACCAGCCAGTGCACTGGTTTGCTCGGAAACGCACGACCGTGCGATTAGGTGCACGACCGTGCACCACTGTGCGTCGGCCAGCTTCGCGTAGGCAGTAAGATAAGGCGTCGGGCAAAACGGGTAAAAGCAAGGGGCGTCGGCGACGGCCATAGGGGCGTCGGCGACGGCCATAGGGGCGTCGGCGACGGCCCCTAAAGATGTTAAATTGCTGCTAAATCATTTTTGTTGTCCGAAACGCTAAAACTTGCGAAACTTTTTAACCGTTTACCCGTTTAACCTCCCGTTTCTTCCTACTTGCTTGTAATTTCGTAATCCTCGATTTCTCTAGGTGGTTTTAACACACCTTTTCATTTATTTCATTGGTCAAGGACCATAATACTAACATAGGGTTAAAATCCTCAGTTTTTCAGGTTCTCTAGTAGATGGGTGATGATCAGGCAGGAGCAACTGAACCGAACACTCTATCAAACGCTTCCGCACATGATCTTATGTTTTAAAAACTATGTAAACATTTGTGGTCAACGACTCAATTATGGTTTTGTACAAACAATACATGTATGTTGTGTCTAGTTATGGTCTAGAATATTAAAATATTTTGTAAACACTAAATTTTTGGCATCAAGTGTAAGGTTCCACGTTATTAAATCTAGTACTTTAAACTGATTGTCACAGGTTGGCAACGGAGGAGCCTTACTTTCATTTAGAGGCTTATGACTCGATTTGCAACACTCTTGGGAGTCAAGGGTTTTCGGCCGACGATATTAAATTGGTTTTGTTCCAATTTTCCTTGGAAGAGAAAGCGAAAAAATGGTTCTACACGTTACCTTCGGCATCCATATATACATGGGGGGAGATGCAACAAACTTTCTTGGATGAGTTTTACACCGCCCAAAAGACCAACGATGCAAGGAAGGGGTTGAGAAGCTTCCAACAACAACATGGTGAGATGTTTCATGAGGCATTCAAACGCTTCAATATGATGATAAAGAATTGCCCTCACCATGGAATTGAATTGTGGGAGTTGATGAATGCCATTCACGAGGGGTTGAGTGCCGAAGATGCACGTGATTTGATGTCTATTACCGGTGGGACTTTTGGAACAAATTATGAGAACGATGATTGGGAGTTCTTGGAAAGCATGGCAACTACATCAAAGAGGAAAGCTCAAGCCTCAAGAAGAGCCCGACCGGCCACTACCCGACCTCAAGTGCACGCCATAGATGATGGTAATGTTCAAACCACTAACCAAATTTATGATGTTTGTGCTTTGTGTAATGAAATAGGTCATGCGGCTGAAAATTGCCAAGGGATGTTGGAAGGGCAATACGAAGAGGTTCATGCGGTTCAAGGTCAAGGTCAAGGAGGAGGTGGTAGGAACTACAACAACATGAACTCTAATACCTACCACCTCGGGTTGAGGAACCACCCGAATTTTAGATATGGGAACCATTCAAATCAAGCTAACCCGAATTTCCAAGGAAACCAAGGATTTCAAAGGCAATATCAAACGGGTCAAAGCTCTTCGGGTGGAAATGAGATGATGGAGATGTTGAAGGAGATGCAAATGGAGATGCAACGAATGAACCAACGTGATGAGGTTCGGATGCAAAAGGACGATGTTCGCGACAAAAGCATCCAATCGTTGACCACTCAAATGGGTCAACTTGCAAGTGACGTGGCGATATTAAAGAAAGCAAAAGGCCAGCTACCAAGTGATACAGTGCCAAATCCCAAGAACATAAAAAGCATTAACATCAATGTGGTAAGCACCGTTCCTAGTACCGAATTTAATGAAAAATGTCTAACTTCTTCGTCTCAAGTGAATGCAGGTTTGGAAAAAGATGCCGAAGTCGAGAATGATAAAGAGTGTGGAGTTCCAATCGTGCCTATCCGTGTGGGAAAATTAAAAATCCCTCACGCATTGTTGGACTACGGGGCAAGCGTGAGTGTGCTACCAAGCGATCTATACGATATGTACGACTTTGGTCCACTCGAAGGTATAGACACCACGGTGAGCTTAGCGGATGGAAGTTGGAGGCGTCCACGGGGAATGGTTAGGAATGTTAAGATTCAGTTGGGAGAATTTGAATACCCGGTGGATTTCCTAGTTTTGGACTATGCTTCTACCAATATGGCATCACAACAAAGGGTAATTTTAGGTCGACCGTTTCTATACACAGCAAATGCTCAAATTAATTGTAGAGACGAGATTATTACCATGACCGAAAAGAACCGTAGGTTGTATGTTGAGGTTCAAACTAGAGGGATTAGTTATGAGTCCATTGAGAGGAAGGGTGATGAGTCTAGTGATTGTATGAAAAATGTGTTACCACGAATGATAAAAAAACACCCACCGGACCGTGAAGAAACATATATGGGTGCGAGCAAGAGTGTATTTGATTACCCACCGAGTCAAAACAAGATAGATGTATTTTGTTCAATGGCACAAGGAAGTGGGGGAGGTGATAGGAACCGATTCTTTGAGCCACCATAAATGGTGGTGGCACAGTCTGGCTGAAGACTCGAAACTTAGCGCTGCTCGGGAGGCAACCCGGGGCTTTATATTGATCTTGTTATTTCTTTAGTTTCTATGTTTCAGGGCCATGGCGACATTCAAGTGTGGGGAAGATGTACGGATATTTGGGGGAAGGTGGTGATAGGAAGTCGGATTATCTACAACATCTGTTGTGGCAAACTTCACCAGGTCGATGTACTCTTTCCTTAGCCTTGTTGTGTTCTTTAGCTTTGAAATATTGTTAGTTAGTTTGTTTGGTGGTGTCATGTTTAAAAAAAAAATAAAAAATATAAAATAAAAAAAAATACAAAAAGAAATTTGTGGTTTGAGTGAAGAAGCTCTTGTTGATGTTGAATGATTTTAGTGATCAAAGCCCTCAAAGCCATACATTGGGACAATGTATCCCAGGTGTGGGGATGGGGGAAATTTTTGGGAGTTTTAAAAATTGTTTGTAAATTCAAGCGAAAATTATTCAAATTTGAAAACTTGATATTGTGCCATTTGACACACCGACACCCATTCCTAGTCTTTTCTTGGTGAGGATTTGAGCCACACATGATTGTTATTGATATTTCATTGTTTGAGTGGCGGTGTGTGTTGTGTGTTAATAGAACTTGTGTGTGAATACTTGTTAAATCCTAGAGTTAGCATGCTTTTGAAAATGATAGGGGACTTTTAGGTAGCCTCGTCTAGATGTGTGAGAGTGTGGGAATTGGGGGTTGGACCTCATACGTTACATATATGAGCTTGGTATTATGAGGGGTGGGGGTTTGGTCTTTAGAAAGCCATGTTTGAGCCTTATACCATTCGGTTGTGACCCAAACCTACTTCCTACAAAATTTTACCTATTGAGATGACCCGGTTTAGGAGATTTAGTATGTAGTGTTGATGTTCTTGTATATATTGTTGAGTTTGATGTGTTATGAAAAAAAAAATGAAATGAAAAAAAAAGAAAGAGAAAAAAAAATATTTAGTTGCAATAGTAGTTGAGAATGTTGATGAAGTTGTGTATATAGTTGATGTTTGCTTTGTTTGGTAGTAGAAATAAAAACCGGGTCGTATCAATGAGCTACTTTCACATTCCCACTATTTCCAACCTTGACACCTAGCCCTGTTACAACCCGCAAGTCCCTTTGATTCTAAAGCATGTTAGATATTTGTTAGGAGGAAACTTGATTTGTATACAAGCTTATTGTCGCGCGCACACACACACGCATTGAGTGGTTTAGCATTATGCTAATAATTTTTGTACCGAGAGATTTATGTGAGGGGTGTGTCTTGTGGTATGATTGAAAGTTAGTAAAAGGATGGCACATTTAGCTTGGTTTGCATGTTTGATCGCTTTGGTTTTGAAATAGTTTTTGAATGGGTTGCTTGGGACAAGCAACGGGTAAGTGTGGGGATGTGACGGGTGGTCCGTAGGACAACCCTTAAATGAGCTAAATATGTGCATATCCCATATTTTACATGGTTATTTATTGCGAATGTGATAACTATGCGAGATTGTTATTTTACAGGTTAATCGCGTAAATCGGTGAAGTTACAATGTTTGGTGATGAAGTAAGCAGGAGGGTTTTGACTTTTATTAATATTATCATCATCTTTGACAGCTGAGCACACAACAATTCACCTCTCAATCACGTGCACATCTTGGCTTTGGAGGAGACTTGTGGAATTTTTATTATTGGGCCGACTTGGACTAGTCTCATTGGCAGATAAGAGGGGCGGCTTGGGAGTCCCACACGCATACAAGTGTAGCCGACATTACATCAAGGGGATTGGGCCACCATATTTATAATAGGACTTTGGGACTCTCTTTTGATTAATGGGCCGCACATGGGAGACAAACATCATTTGGGCGGCACATGTGGGGTGTCTGTGATTGGGCCGCCACGCAAAAGAAAAAAAAACAAAGAAAAGGCACATGGGTGGCAGACATCGAAGAACAAGAGTCAACAACATGTGGCGGCTAGTTTCTTTGAGCATCACGTGAACATCAAACATCATCATTAATACAAGGTCAACAACACACATCATCACTTAGTGGGCTGACATGAGGACTTTTGGGATTTGTTGATTGGGCCGATAACAAGGCAAGATAGGTGGGCGACACATGTTATCACGTGAACAAGGAATATCAATTAGGTTGTCGCCGTAAATTACGGCTCCACCGTAATTTACGGTGGACCTGAATTTCATTTTATGCTCACCGTAAATCAGTAGAGAATCACCATAAAACTTTTGTGTTCACCGTAAATTACGGTGATGCCGTAATTTACGGTGGAGTCTGCGAGAAAACTTGTAACTGCTACATTTAAGTTAGTTTGAGGGGGTCTTTTCATCATTCCTCATCATTGGACGGTTTTGGATCATCTTGGGGGCGAAATTTGGCTGCTTACTTGGTTTTTGAACAATTCTTATCATCCGGTTTGTATTGTCGATTCGTATGAACATTGGTTTGATTATGATGATGATTCACCAAGCCATGTCCGGCTAAACTCTTCGGTGATCATCTTAGGTGAAGGTTTCTTGAACTTTTATGTGTTTTATTTCTGAATTTCTAGAATGGTAACTTGCGTTGCTTGAATATCATGGTGTATGTTTGATTGCTTGTAACTTGTTAATCGATATTGCAATTTCTAGTCTTAATCGTACGTTCTTGGTGCCGTTGGCAATCGAGATATCACGGGAAGGGTTAGGGTTGGTTATTGGTTAATTGGTCATCGGGAAACAACCTCGCGTTTAGATAATCCGAGTACTTTGTTCCCTTTTATCACTTCAATCATCTATACACGAGTTATGTCTATGTAACTCTTTCTAGTTAGAATTACACACAATTGTTTAAAGAAACTGAAACCTAAGGTGATCATTGTTCTCTCTTAATTTGTTTTACAACCAACATTTGATTTGAATTAGTTTTTCATTTAGTTTTCTAAAACAACAATCCAAACTCTTGAATTTTAATTTCTGCAATTTAGTTTAATATTAGTTTAAGTACAAAGCTATACAATCGACATACCTTCCACATACTCCCTGAGTTCGATACCCTTTTACCACTATCTATAGTTGTTTTGGGGATTAAATTTGCGTGACCCACGACATCACGTCAACTAACTGTTTCGAAATTGGAAAATTGATTAAGTGCTTTTGTGACATATCTGATAGATAATGTGTTTAGGTTGTTTATGAAACAAGATAATAGTTTATTTATGTTTTAGATATAATTTAGATAACTTAGTTAAATAACCATTCGCTTATCCTTTTATCTGGTAATCTAATGACAAAGATTTAGTACTTAATAACGCCCGTGTTCCATGGATCGATATCTGGCTCTTAGCAATACTTTGCTACATATATGGCGGGATACACTTGTCCTTTGTTGTGTGTGTTTTAATGTTAAGGTATAAACCATTTTTATAAATATTAAAGCCCACGTGTGAGTGTAAACTCAATGTACATAATATGTGTACATAAACACGCACCAAGTTTTTGGCGCCGTTGCCCAGGACACGGTGAAATTTATGAAACAATCCAAGTTATTATTTTACCGGTGTACAAATTATGAATACTTGTACATTTTTGTATTTATTTATTTTCTTATTTACTAACTTGTGAATATTTAGCCTGGCATGCCCTGTAGGACTAAATTTTAACTAACTTTTCTTTTTCTGTTTCACTAACCAACTAACTGACTAACTTTACTAACTCACTAACATACTAACTTTTTATTTATTGTTCGACTAACATTTTTCATTTATTTATTTAATTCAGTTAATGTGTTCGGGATCGAACCATTCATTCATTTATTTCATTTGTTTATTTCATTTCAGTATTTCATTTATTTCAGTTCAGTTATTTCATTTCTGTTTATATTTATATTTATGTCCGTGTTCGTACACCGAACCGCTTATATATATATATTTATTTCACTTCTGCACTTATTTACATTTATTTATTTTACGCTCATTTAATCATTTATTCATTTTTGTCCATTTATTTATTTATTTATTTTGTACTCGTTTATTTATTTATTTATTTATTTATTTATTTACTTCACGAAAATAGAACAAAACTTTCTGATAAAATCATCAGATTTTCTGATGAATTTATCAGATTTTCTGATGGATTCTTATAAACCCATTAGTTTTCTGAGACAAACAATTTTCATTTCTGATGAATTTACCAACTTTTCTGGTAAATTCTGATGGATTTATCAGAAATTCTGATAAAAAGAAAATTTTCATCAGATTTTTATCAGATCTTATCAGATTATCAGATAAAAAAAAACCACGGTTCTCGGATGTAAATAAGTAAATAAACAAGTAAATAGTTAATTAGATATGTATAACCTGTATTTATATGTATAGTATATAATGATATTATATAATGATATTATGACCTATATTTATATTGCTTTTATTATTATTATTATTATTATTATTATTATTATTATTATTATTATTATTATTATTATTATTATTATGTTCTTGTTCTGTATAATGCCTTCCTTTTTACTTGCAAGCTAATGTCCACAACCCCTGTACCCGCTAATGCTGAGCTAGCCAACGAACCAGAAAATAACCTAAGAAGAAGTAGGCGGCTTCGTGAAAGATCACTTGTCGTTGCACATAGGATTGCTGCCGCAATCGACGAACCAGTGGTACTTTCTAACAGCGAGAGTTTAGAGGACGAAAGAGGAAGCATTATGGCAGAGGACGACCAGCCTTTGAATGAGACCGGCCGTCCAGGAGGAGAGGGCTTGCTACCGAGCATCGCCCGACCTACGATAGCAGCACCGAGTTTTGAAATTAAATCTAGTATAATTAACATGTTACAAAATTCTGTGCAGTTTGATGGGAAGGATCACGAAGATCCAGGCCGGCACATCGCTTCATTTCTCGAGGTGTGCTCGACTTTCAAAATTAGAGACGTTTCTAAAGACGCAATTCGTTTGCGACTCTTTCCATTTTCTTTGCGAGACAAAGCCCGCTCTTGGCTTTTGTCACTTCCAGCAGGGTCCATCACGACTTGGAACGAGATGGCAAATCTTTTTATGCAAAAATACTTCCCGCCGGAAAAGACAGCTAAGCTTAAGAACCGTATAATGACATTCAAACAGGACGAAGGAGAATCTCTACATGCAGCTTAGGAGAGGTTCAAAGATCTTCTGATCGATGTTCCACATCATGGGTTATCAAAAGGCAACTTGTGTTGAACTTCTACCAAGGACTCAACTACGACTCACAAGAACGTTTAGATGTATATGCAGGAGGCGATCTTGGAACAAAAACACCCAATGAAGCCTACGCAATTATAGAGAAAGCTACCTTGAAGTCGACTTCGTGTCACAGTGGAGTGCGAAATAAAGCATCATCTATTCCTGGAGTTCATTAAGTGGATACGTATACAGCTCTTGCAGCACAGATTGCAGCTTTAGCAGCAAGGTTTGATCAAGCTCAGAATGTTTTGCAGGTACAATCATCATGTGAGCTGTGTGGAGTGTCACACGAGCCATGTACTTGTGAGCAAGGTGTTATGTATACAAGCCACGAAGAGGTGGACTATTTGGGCAATCAAATTAGACCCCAAAATAACCCCTACAGTAACACGTACAATCCGAGCTGGAGAAATCACCCAAACTTTGAGTGGAAATCTAATTCTAATAACCAAATCCCACTCGAATATGCTCAACGCGCTCCCACGCCACAACAGCCTCAGGGGCAATCCTTTCAGCCCCAGGGACAATCTTTTCGGCCATCAGGGCAAACCTTTCAACCACGTTACAATAATTTAGGTTCAGGAAGCACTTCCCAGCCACAAACCTCTTAAAACGACTCAAAATTGGAGGAGATGATGGTGGAGCTATTAAACAACTCCAACAATGCCAATCAAATATCTGAGAAAAGATAC
Source organism: Helianthus annuus (assembly GCF_002127325.2). Taxonomy (NCBI): domain Eukaryota; kingdom Viridiplantae; phylum Streptophyta; class Magnoliopsida; order Asterales; family Asteraceae; genus Helianthus; species Helianthus annuus. The sequence goes on from NC_035433.2 coordinate 148,658,097, forward strand.
CAGCAGCATAAGGAGCGTTTCATGGTGCAAGAAGGGGAAATGCAGAGCCAGAAGGCTTTAATACAAACCATTGAGAATTAAGTTGGCCAATTGGCCAAGATGTTGTCTGAAAGACCCCAAGGTAGTCTTCCAGGTAACACAGAACTAAACCCGAGAGGGCACGTTAATGCAGTAATGACGAGGAGTGGTAAAACCACGGGACCTGACAAATCGGACTCACCACCGATCACTGAGACAGTCCAAACCGACGCTTCGAACGAGGTGCACGCTAGGTGAGTCCCAGCAAGTACAACATAGCCCCAGGAGCTAGTTACAGATTACATTCCTCCAGTTCCATATCCGAGCAGACTGAAGAAGTAGAAGAACGATGAACAACATGGTAAGTTTTTAGAAATGTTTAAACAATTACATATAAACTTACCATTTATTGAGGCGTTGGCTCAAATGCCTAAATACGCAAGGTTCTTAAAAGGCATCCTCACAAACAAGCAGAAACTCGAAAGCTTGTCTTGTGTATTGATGAATGAAAACTGTTCAACCCTTCTCCAAAACCGTCTACCTGAAAAGATAGGAGATCCGGGCAATTTTACTCTTCTCTGTCTCATTGGCAGCATGTCTGTCAGTCACGCATTGACTGATTTAGGAGCTAGCATAAACCTTATGCTGTATAAGGTTTTTGCTAAGTTAGATTTGGGTGAACCTTCACCCACTAGAAGGAGCATTCGACTTGCAGATCATTCAATCAAGTATTCGCGTGGATTCGTTGAAAACATGCTCGTTAAAATCGATAAATTTGTTTTTCCCGTGGACTTTTTTATTCTTGACATGGACGAAGACTCAAAAGTGCCATTAATACTTGGACGCCCATTCCTCAATATTGCGAGGACGATTGTTGATGTGGCAGCTGGCCAAATCACGCTCCAAGTAAATGACGAGCACGTGACTTTTGATATTAAAAGATCAATGCAACATCCACAAAGTCACGATGACATGCTTTACTATGTCGACATCGTCGATACTTGTGTAAGAGGCACGATTGAAGAAATTGATACGGACACACATCTGTTGTGTGGGAACCTAGACGGCATTTCACAAGAAGGTCATGAAGTTGAGCAGCCAGTTTGCCAAATCGGTGATGATGGTTCCCAATGTCCAGATCAATTTGTGGAGATTGACCGCGAAGTTGAAGATAAGTCAAAACCTTCGATTGAAGATCCACTGTCTTTGGAGTTAAAAGAACTCCCACCGCATCTCGAGTACGCATTTCTAGACGAGAAGTGTCACTTGCCAGTCATCATTTCAGCATCTTTAGAAAAAGAGGAAAAGAGACAACGACGTTCTAAAGCTCCATAAGAAAGCCATGGCGTGGAAGATTATGGATATCAAAGGCATTAATCCTTCTTTTTGTACTCATAAGATTCTAATGGAAGACAATTACAAACCTAGTGCACAACATCAAAGGCGTTTGAATCCGAATATGTAAGATGTGGGGAAGAAAGAAGTAATCAAGTTGTTAGATGCAGGGCTGATTTATCCTATATTTGATTCTGTTTGGGTAAGTCCAGTGCAAGTAGTATCCAAGAAAGGTGATATTACTGTAGTTCCAAACGATAGGAATGAACTTATTCCTACCCGTACCGTCACTGGATGGCGAGTTTGCATCGATTACCGCAAACTCAACGATGCCACCCGTAAGGACCACTTCCTTCTTCCATTCATTGACCAGATGTTGGAACGTCTGTCAGGGAAGTCAGTTTTCTGTTTTCTGGATGGGTTTTCAGGATACTTTCAAATTCCTATCACTTCTGAGGACCAGGAAAAGACTACTTTCACGTGTCCTTTCGACACATTCGCCTACCGGCGTATGCCTTTTGGACTATGTAATGCCCCAGCCATATTTCAGCGCTGCATGGTAGCCATTTTCGATGACATGATTGAAGACTCAATGGAAGTATTCATGGATGATTTTTCTGTGTTCAGGGGTTCTTTCAATCAATGTCTTGGAAATCTGAAAAGAATGTTAATGAGATGTGAGGAAACTAATCTTGTACTTAACTGGGAGAAATGCCACTTCATGGTGAAAGAAGGGGTAGTTCTTGGACACAAAATCTCTGAAGCCGGGTTGGAAGTTGATCCAGCAAAAGTAGATATCATTTCTTAACCTCCTCTCCCTACCTCGGTCAGAGCGATTAGAAGTTTCCTGGGTCATGTAGGGTTCTATAAGCGATTCATAAAAGACTTTTCAAAAATCGCAAGACCTATGACCCGTTTGTTAGAAAAAGAAGCTCCATTTGTGTTTTCAGAAGAATGCATGAAAACATTCAAACAGCTGAAACAGAGGCTATTCGAAGCCCCTATTCTAGTTGCACCAGATTGGGCGTTGTCATTTGAGATAATGTGCGATGCCAGTGATTTCGCAATAGGAGCAGTCTTAGGACAGCGAAGGGAGAAGCATTTTCATCCAATTTACTATGCCATCAAAACTCTACATGATGCTCAAGAGAATTACACTACTACAAAGAAAGAGCTTTTGGCACAGTTTATGCTTTCGACAAATTCAGGTCGTACCTTGTGTTGTCCAAAACAATTGTGTATACGGATCATGCAGCTATCAAATACCTTTTTAGCAAAAGGACGCAAAACCGCGTCTTATCAGATGGATCTTGCTACTACAAGAATTTGATATTGAAATCCAAGACAAAAGGGGAGCTTTAAATGTTGCAGCCGACCATCTCTCGAGACTTGAGCATAGTAATTCTGAAAATTTGTTGAAAGAACCAATAAACAAAAATTTCCCCCACGAATTTCTTTTGAGTATCGAGATGAATGACGAGTCACCTTGGTTCGCCGACTTTGCAAACTACCTCGCATGTGGAATCCTTATCAAAGGGTTATCATATCAGCAAAAGAGGAAGTTCTTTGCAGACTTAAAATATTATATTTGGTACGAACCATACTTGTTTAGAGTCGGAGCCGATCAGGTGATCCGAAGATGTGTATTTGGAGAGAAGGCAACTAGCATTTTGCGCCACTATCACGAAGGGCCCACCCGAGGGCATCATGGAGCAAACTACACAGCAAAGAAAGTGTTAGACTCCGGGTTTTACTGGCCCACCATCTTTCGTGACGCACATGAATGGGTTAGAGCATGTGATGCTTGCTAGAGGGCAACAAATATCTCCGCACGCAATGAAATGCCTCAACATCCAATGCAAGTCTGTGAAGTTTTGATATATGGGGTATCAACTTCATCGGTCCATTTCCAGCCTCACGAGGTAACAAATACATCCTAGTTGCTTTAGACTATGTCTCAAAATGGGCCGAAGCTCAAGCTTTGCCTACAAACGATGCTAGGGTGGTTGTGAGGTTCTTAAAAAGTTTGTTTGCCCGATTTGATGCTCCAAAAGCACTAATCAGTGACCGAGGAACGCATTTTTGTAATGAACAGTTAGAACGAGCCTTGTGCCGTTATGGTGTTCATCATAGATTGGCTACGCCATGCCACCCTCAAACGAGAGAGCAAGTAGAGGTCACGAATCGGGGTTTGAAAAGAATCCTTGAGCGGTCCATTAATAACAACCGCAAGGATTGGTCAGACAAGTTAGATGACGCTCTGTGGGCTTTTAGAACAACATTCAAAACACCTATCGGGACCACGCCCTTTAGGTTGGTTTACGGAAAAGCCTGTCGTCTACCTCTCGAGCTGGAACATAAGGCATTTTGGGCCTTAAAAACAGCAAACATGGATTTAAAGAGCGGAGGTGAAGCCCGTTTTTTGTAAATCCACGAGCTCGAGGAGCTAAGAAACCATGCCTATGAAAGTTCTAGCAGGTACAAAGAATGAGTCAAGAAGTTTCATGACAAAATATTTAGAGAACATAAAGATTTCTGCGTTGGAGACCTTGTCTTGTTATACTCCTCACGACTGCGTTTATTCCCTGGGAAGTTAAGGTCACGATGGACGGGTCCATACACAATTGAAGAAGTATTTCCTTACGGAGCCGTCATCATCAAAAACTTAAGCGGGGAAACTTTCAAACTCAACGGTCATAGACTCAAAAGTTACATCAACAAACTGGTTGACTCGGTGGAGGAAATTCTAGAACTCCAAGTCCCGCACACTTAAAACAAGTGTGGGGAGAATGAGTCCAGCTATCGACTCGCTGACAAATTTAGCGTTTTTGAACATATTAGTTTGTAATATTTATTTCCTAGTTCGTTATTTTTTTGGTTTTGAAGTTGAATTACTGTTAAAATATACAAAATCTTGCAAAAATGGAAAAATTAGGTAAAAATACGAAGTTAAACACATGCTGTTAAAATTGACCAGAAAAGGCCCAGGTGACGCACGACCGTGCAGTCATCGGCACGGTCATGCACTTCGTAATCGGACCAAATCATAACTCGTGCACCGGATGGTCATCGACTCGCACTGTCGTGCGATTCGTTGCACTACCGTGCAACGTGACACTATCAGGCAAACCAGGAATGCGTTCCAGATCGGCACGACCATGCGAGTGAAAATCTCAACAGTGAAAACAGGGTATTTAAGCGAATTTTCAGTAAAAACTAATCACTTTTTCGAAACCCTAACAGCCGCACGAGAGTTCCAAGTCGCCCACACCTAAAAATCAACCAATTTTTGCTTAGATTTCACCCCAATCTTCTTCCAAGGTATGTTTCCTACTTGTTTTTCAGATTTAACTTAGTTTATGATGTAGATCTGGGGTTTGAATTAAGAAATTTAGGGGTTTTCTTCATAAAAGAAAAATAAACCCTTGTTCTTGAGTGTTTGGTGCTAAATAAGTCGTTCTGATCATTGTTTTGATGTCCATTCACTGATTAATAGTTAGATTTTGAAATATAAAGGTTTAAATCAGCAAATAAAACTATTTTCTGATGAATTTTCCGACCGCACGGTCATCCAACTGAAACGGCATGGAAATGCCGATCAGAAATCAGGACCAAATCAGTGAATCAGAACTGCGACTCCGAGCCGCACGGCAGTGCCAAATCGGCACGGCAGTGTGAGGTGAATTGCCGGAAATAACCACACTACGATCTCGGATTAGCACGGTAGTGCAACAGGTCGCACGACCGTGCGGTTGCAGGAACGACAACAGAATGTCGTTAACAACCTATTCCTGTGGCAGCACTTGAAATTTTAAATTATGTTCTTATTTTGTTGTATTATTGTATGCAGATGAACCACCGATTCCTCGAGTTCAGCGAGAACAAAAGGAAAGAACGTCCCTGTATTGCCAGATTGGAGACTTTATGGAATCGACGGGGATAAATCGGTGAACCGAGAAGGATAAACTGGGCCACTCTAACAGCCCTAAACCAAGAAGAGAGGCTATCCAAGATGATTTCATATCCGATGTCAAGGCTGTTAAACATTGAACGGCCCATGTATCTCAAGCTTACATTGGAATTTTTCGCTTCATACTCTTATGACAAACCAAGAAGCGAAAATCCAGACTTTAAGAATAAAGAGACGATACAGTTCAGGTTGGGTAGAAAATGGCATAAATGGTCAGTCACTAGACTGGGAGAAGGCTAGGAATACACTCAGCTGAAGACATAGATTCAGACCTTTTCACCAACATCTACAAGTTTGACAATGACCACCAGCGGGCTAACTTTGGGGCACAAGTGGCAGATGAGTCACCCTATGATGCTAGAAAAGCTAAAGGATCAAGACTATGAGACCCACTTCTTAGGGTTATTCATCAGGTCATGAGTCACACCATATGTGGACGCATGGACAGTGCAGGAAACTGTCCCACTCCAGATCTTCTTTTCTTATATTCAATAGTGAATGGAGTACACGTCAACCTCGCAGCTAGAATGGCTGGATTTTTCTTGAATAGCGCGGGGAGAACTACAAGCACTGAGATCCACGGTGGTGAATATGTGACTCAGCTAGCATACAATTTGGGTATTATGACGGATGATGTAGTCAGTGGTCTCACAATGGTTCATGCAGGAGGGGACGTAGATATGAGGTCTTTGAGAGCAATGGGTCTAGTAGCGGATACATACAATGGCCCGAGACTGAGGGGTCTAAATGGAGAGATATGGGATCCGATACCACCACAGGACGAAGACATTGACATGCATAAACATCAGGTACTAGAGCCACCACCGCAACACAACCAGCCGCCGCACGATCAACCACAACACGAACACCCCCAGCACCAGTATCAGTATCCTCCACAGCAAAAACTGGCCTCCAGGCATACCTTCCTATCCCGAGTTGTACCAGCAGTTTCAGCACATGCAGGTTTCTAAAGACACTATGAGAACTACCCAGGAGACTATGCGGGCGACTCAAGACACCATGAGGGAGGAGATGTATGCAGGTTTTTCCTACATCTTTGGAGGGCTACAAAGCGTCTATCCTAGCCACTTCGGGGAGCCTCCACAGTTTCCATTTGTAAACCCAGGTAACTACCGAGCGGGTTCATCTGGAACACGCCACCATGTTAATGATGAGGAGGAGTAGGAGGAGGTGGAGCGGACCGTGCAGAAAAACTGGTGTTTTATCGTAGTTTATCTTATTTTTATTTAGTACTTTATTTTATTTTTTAAAACTTATGTCTGTTTCTAAATGTTTAAGTAGTGTGTTTGCTTTGTTTGAATAATGGATTTGGTTTGGTTATCTAACATTTTGATCAATGGTAATGTTGACTATTTTAGCAAGTGACATACTTGGCAGATTTGTAAAGAAATGCACACAAAGTTGAGACGACTTCAATCAAAGTCTACTCAAACGAGTCAACTTCAACTCTGAGGGAGTACCTCTTTCCCTTTTCACATTATTAGTTTAGCTCTTCATAATTGCTTAACTAATATGTATTTCACATTGGGGACAATGTGAAGTTCAAGTGTGGGGAGGGGTTTAGAAGGTTTTAAACTTTGTTTGTCCTTAATTGTTCTTATTTCTTTACATATTTTCGGAAATAAAACAAAAATGGTTAATTGTGTTCTTTAGAAAGCATCAAACTTGATAAAAACCGACAAGCCAAATTGATTTTTGAAAAAGATAACTAAAAAGCGTGATAAAACAAGAAGAAAGACTTGCATGTTTATCTTTATATTTATGCCCATTCCTTCCGTTTACGTGAACATATTTTTGAGCCTTTACTGCTTTCTTGTCAAATGCTTCTTTGTTTTTTTTGGAAAATGAGTAAGCCGGATGTTTTATGTCATTTAGAACTTGTCATTTAAATACTTTTCAAAATCATGAATATGTGAAATTACATAGAAATGATAGAGGTACTTAGGATACCCTTTTGTCAGCCTTTTTCTTTGTTTATATATCCCGCACCCAACATTATCCATTAGTTCACCATGTTAAGCCTATTTTCCATATTTTTCAAAATTTTACCCAAATATTAAGCCTACTTAACCAAATATAACATTTTCCTATTTACCTTTTTTTTTGTTAAAATTCGGCCGTACCTTTCTAGATTGATGTAAATCTTTGTAAATCTTTATGTTGAAAAAAAAAAAAACGTTTGTCAAAAAAAAAAAAAAAAACTCTCTAAGAGAATTATGGAAAATCATCAAGAAGAAAATAGAGAGTAGAAGTGTAAAAAGAATAAATTTTGAACACATACACAAATAGCTTAGCAACATGTGTTCAGATTCCTAGAAAATAAGTCGTCGAATTTTAACCTTTTAGCCACTTTCAAATATCCATTCCATACCCTTAACCATAGCCTAACATTACAACCCATCAAAAACCTCTTGATTTATGTTTTTCACCTTCACATATGGGATTTTTACATATTTCCCCCTCCTAAGAGGGCTTATTACATATTTCCCCAAACAGAAAAAACAATTACATATTTCCCCTTTTTTTAAGAAATTACTCAATTAACCTTTTCTTATTTCATACTCTTCTCCATCTTCATAATCATTTTCTCTTCCCACTCCTAACCCTACGAGAAAGACAACAACTACAACAGAATCAAGAGCCTGGTGACCGAAGAACTAAACAATATTTCCGCCCCAAATTCTTGAAGAGATGATCTTGTTTCAACAGTTGACTAAATTGGAAGTCAAAGAGATTGCTGACATAATGTTGAAGGAAGTTTTCGAGAGGCTAAAAGGTAAACAGATTGCTGACACAGGGTGGTTTGTGATTTTGATTCGGATGTTTAATGTCCATCTTCATGCTTTTCTGTTGGATTTTATTTGTTTGTTAATTTGTTTAAGTTATACCTGTAGGTGTTAAAATCTTATGCATATGGTCCTGACTTCAACTAAATCTGTTTATTTGTTTGTTATTGTTTGTGTTTTTCTTTTAACTTGACTAGCTATTGTTATTATACAAGGTGTAATGAAACACCCAAAAAGATGTTATATCATTATTAACATTACTACAAGTGTTGCTTAAGTACATAGTTGAAGATAGAAATAGAAAATAAATGGAGCAAAGACTTGTTGTACAGTATGACACTAACACAGAAATCGGAAGGATGCAACTAAGTAGATTAGTATGTAAATTGCATTTAAACTAGCGATATATTGCCCGCGCATTGTGGCAGAGTGTTAAACGTTGTGAGACTCGGTTTCAACAACATGTACACTAGTATTTATTCAACAAAAAACATACTGTCAAACGGCAAATACGAAATTGGGGAAATGCACAATCAAGCCAAGTCATAGGGTCAATAGTTGTTGCAGATGTTTTCCATAATAAAAGATCCTTCTAGAATGTATATTTGTAATGGTTTCTTTCTATTTTAGTTTCCTTGTGGTTAAATGTGATGTAACCACTTCACTTTATAAAACCGTCTTTTGTTGTTCAATGAGCTAGCGAGCTCGTGTTCTGGCCAGCTCAGGCCCGTAATCTCTCGTCTGAGCTAAAAGTTAAGTTTGCTTGTGACTTGATAAGTGTTTTTAAGCACAACTGACTATGAACAAGTAAGTATTGTTTGAGAAGAATAACAAGTAGAAGAATTAGGGATATACTACATGAATTGGGGAAATATGTAATTGATTAATGATATTGGGAAATATGTAAATGTTCCTTTAATTAGTTAATTAAGGGAAAAATAGTAATTCAATAAGAGTACTTCTAATGAAAAGGGGAAATATGTAATATATATGGGGAAGGTGTAACAACTATCATTAAAATTAGTAATTAGAATAATAATTAGTCAATAAGGAAACCTTAATTGAGACACCCAAGTAATTCCGCACTAACCCTAAAATTTCCGGAATAATCGGAATCAGGATCAGGGCCCCTAAAACTCAGGGGGGTTAAACCCTATTCGATAATTATCTTAAATTATGCGTTGTATATACTGAATTTCGAATGTTGTTGATTCACCAAGTCTATGCCACTGACTAGGCTAATCTACAAGCTAGGCAGCACCTTTACGGACCGTAAGGGTTAGTCCTTACGGACCGTAAGCCTACCAGCTTGCCTTACGGACCGTAAGGGTTAGGTCATACGATCCGTAAGCAACATGAAATTTGGGCTATAAATAGCCGACCTTGGCATTCGACTGTTGGTGTTAAAACGTCGATCGAATTCGTTCTGTACATCGATGTTAGGCTGTTATATCACAAATTAAACACACACGATCACGAAGTGCTGCCGCGGAACAGGGTAATTACTCGATCGCTATTACGATTCAGTTTCCGAGATCAATATATCCAAAGAATGTTTAAGTGCCGCCCACATTGGGTCATACTTTGTCGTTTATCGTTAATTCGATGAATGAGTTTAAGTATTATACTTTGTCTTTTGTCGTTAATTCGATAAATGAGTTTAAGTATCGCACTTTGTCGTTCATTGTGAGAATTTGATCTCGTGAGATATCGTGACTGTTGTATTGATCACTAACCCTGTTTTGTGTGCATTATTATTGAAATTAGGTTAACAGGGCTAAAATCATATTCTGTCAGTACTAAATCTGCAATGTGAGTTATTCTCTTTTTATCAACTGTTTTACAATACTCCAAATTATTTCCAGAATTATAAATTACAGTGATTAAGTTATGTAATGACCAAGTTACAGCCGGTATGTGGGGTATTGTGCACTTTACTTGATAATCGTCACCATTGGGGCAGCCATTGGGTGATATGACCATAATCACAGACACCATTGGACAGGTGGGCCAATGGGTCGAGTGGTAAAGTACTGTGGGTAGTTGGTTGATATCAGAAACATTGTAAAAGATCTTAACACTGTGAATTATAACAGATGTGTCATTTTCAGCAACTAGAATAATTCACTCAGTATTTCCCCGCTGATAAAATCTTTTCCAAACATGTTTCAGGTAATCTGCTGTAATTCAGGAAAAATGCAGGGGAAGCATTTCAAGCTTAAGATAGTGGCTCAGTATAAAATAAAGAAATGTGTTTTATCCAGAAAATCTTACTATTGTAAATTATCAGGGTTTTATCCCGAATTGTGAAATAAAATAATCGGGAAAAGTTTTTAGCTTAAACGATCCTGTAAATAAAATTTCCGCTGCTAAACTCACAATAAACAAAGTACCGCAGGATTTCTGTCCCGCAGCTCCTGGAACGGGTCAAACCGGGCCGGGGGCCGTGACAGAAACAAGGTGGTATCAGAGCCACTAAGTTAAGCTAATTAAGTATTTAAAAGATACTCAATTTTTCCTGATTACTATTACGTGATTATGTGTTTATGTGCTTTTAAACTGATTATTTGTTAATTACAGTATGGGTAAGCAAAAGTTACAAGATATCTATCTTAAACTAGATAGGTCAGTCTACGAAGAAGGAAGTTCGTCTAAAACTAAATTTTCAAAGCTCCCTACAATTCCTGAAGAAGGAATATTTGTGCAAAAAGTATTTAAAAGTTACTCAATTTTTCCTGATTACTATTACGTGATTATGTGTTTATGTGCTTTTAAACTGATTATTTGTTAATTACAGTATGGGTAAGCAAAAGTTACAAGATATCTATCTTAAACTAGATAGGTCAGTCTACGAAGAAGGAAGTTTGTCTAAAACTAAATTTTCAAAGCTCCCTACAATTCCTGAAGAAGGAATATTTGTGCAAAAAGCGAATTATGAATATCCGCTTTCTCCTAGAAAAAGGAATATGATTATTAAGAAAAGTAAGGAGCAAATCAGAGAAAAGAAGATTAAAAAGGAAACCCAGGAGTTAATTAAGAAATCACCTTGGGAAGATAAACTCGATGAAAAATGGGCAAATTTGTATATGTTAGCCAGTGTGGCAGAACATGCAAATCTTTAGATGCCCTACATCTAGCAAACAGCACTTCCCAATAAGTAAATAAATAAAATTTAGTAAAATAAATCTTAATGTGTTTTCCTGTATTTTGTACAAATAGTGTGCAATAAAACTTCCATGTTTATTTGTTAAACTTTGTTCCAAAGTTTTAACTTAATATGTTTGTGCATTTTGCATATATGCTATACAGCATGAACGAGATATCTGAAGCTTTTCAGAACCTCAATCTTTACCCGGTTAATATAGAAGTTTCTCATGAATTTACTGGATATTTTGCTGATATGGACCAACTTGTAAAATTTCCTACTCCACCATTGACCAAACCAAAAGAAAGAAAAAGAAAAATTATGTGTGGGGAAGCCGTATACGTAGGAAAAAGCCAGTTACAAAACCTCCTAGAATTAACGACCCTTTAGGAAAAGGAAAGGCAATTATAATCCAGGAAAACCCTAATCAGCAAGAAAGGGAAACTGAAGCCAATAAAGAGTTTAGGCAAATGGAGAAACAGTTTGAGGAATATTCTCAAGAAATAGAAACAGAAATAGGGCAAGATTCTAGACCAACTCAGGTAGAAATTGGGGAGACTTCCAACCAAAACCAAAGGCTAACTTTTCAGGAGCAGATAGATATTCTATTGGCAAACTGTGATACTTTTCAGCCTGTCAATACGAATATTTTTACCTATCCTGTTGAAAATCCACTTCCTATGAACTCTGGACCAGCAATCCCAGATCCAATAGTACACTTCCAACCTGTAGAAATGGAGGAATGGTGGACAAATGATTGGCAATTCCAAAATATTGTCAACGACCCTTATTCCTTTCTTCCACAATTCAATCCAGAACCCCTACCTAATCCACCAATGAGCAATGAGAATCTGGCTGAACTTCGCCATTTCGGTGAAGAATTGATAGATGCAGGGAATAGAATTAGGGAGATAGGGGGACAGATTGCCTGGAAGTATGATGAAAGGGAACTTCGTTTTTAAGATATCAAGTAACGAGAGATAAGAAGATGATAAAACTATCGTTGTGTAATAGTAAAAGTAAATAGTGAAACCAGTTGTAACATAACGAATAAAACGTTGTAAAATATCGGTGTGTATTGATGCATACTATACTGATATAAAATGGAATCGAGAAATCGATAAGTTTTGACTTTATGTGTTATGAATTGTCTGATTATTTGTATAAATTGCTAATTACTAATTACTCATAATAAATTATTATCAGATGGCAAATAATGATAACGAACCAGTAAATGAAGTTAATCAGTCAGAACATCACCCAGAAGATTAATATATGACCAAACAAGATATTGAAAATATTGTTGCTCAAGGGATAGCCAACGCAATTCCAATATTCGTTGCTGCTATAAAAAGTCCAAACGAGCTGCAACATATCATTCCTAGTAGACATACTATTGAGGATAATTTCAGTAATAGTATAAACGGGGGCAATGATCATATTAATCATGATAATGAATCTCAGCACACGTCGCGCCCTAAGAAACGAAAGGCTACAACACCTGGTTGCACTTTCAAAGAATTCCTTGCTTGTAAACCCGCTGAATTTGCAGGCAACGAAGGAGCAACTGCAACACTGCGATGGTTAGAGAAAACCGAAGCAGTGATTGCAATAAGTAAATGTGCTGAAGAAGATCAAGTCATGTATGCCTCAAATTTGTTTAAAGAAGGAGCACTAGAATGGTGGAACACAGTACTGCAAGCAAAAGGAAGACGGGTGGCTTATGCTATGACTTGGGAAGAATTTAAGAATCTTGTCGAAAGAAAATTCTGTCCTGAGTATGAGAAGGAACAGATGGCAAATAAGTTCCTAAATCATCGAATGACAGGGGTAGATTGTCGTGGTTATACTTCGACATTCTTCGAATATGCGAGAGTGGTACCCAATCTGGCTTCGCCAGAACCGGTACTCATTTCCCGATATATTTGGGGACTAATTAGCGAAATTCGTAATATCGTTAAGGCTGCGAGACCTCATACTATTGACGATGCAGTAGAATTAGCTAACACCCTAACCGACGAACTAATACGCACAAGAAATGAAGATAGGAAGAAAGAATTGGCTCAAAAGATTACCCAGGGATTTAGGGTGGGTAATAGTAGTAATTTCAAGAAGAAAGGAGCAAGACAATCTTCAACCCCGCCATTTTGCAGAAATTGCAGAAGGAAACATTTTGGAAAATGCAATGCAATTTGTAATTTCTGCAAATCTGTAGGCCATAGTGAAGAAAACTGTAAGAAGAAAACTGTAATCTGTTTTCACTGTGGGGAAACAGGACATTACAAAACCGAATGCCCCAAACTGAACAAAATCACCGATAACAAGGGCAACCAGTTGAAGGAACTATTAAGAAAAATGCTAGAGCTTTCCAGCTAACCACTCAAGAAGCAGAGCTCATTCCGGATGTGATAGCCGGTACGTTTTTAGTTCACAACGTTTATGCAAAAGTATTATTTGACTCTGGTGCAAACCAAAGTTTTATAAATACTTCATTCTGTCAAGCTCTTAAGTTACCGTTGACTACCGTTAGGCAGATTTTTACAGTCGAAACTGCAGATGGGAATTCAGTAGAAATTAATCAGGTTTTGCAAAAAGTAGAAATAGAACTCTCAGGTCATAAATTTGTTGCAAACTTATTACCTATGAAACTAGCCGAGTTTGATGTTGTCTTAGGAATGGATTGGTTAATAGCCAACCATGCTCAAATCATTTGTGATAAGAACTCTATAGAAATTCAAGCACCTACGGGAGAGATAATTAAGATTGCAAGAGATAAACCTCGGAGGCCACTGAAGTTCATATCAGTAATGAAAGTTGCTAATTATGAACGGAAACAAGGAATAGTATATATAATTTCAGTAATCATTTGTACTAAAGGAAAAGAACTTAAGGAAATTCCTGTAGTCTCAGAATACCCAAATGTTTTTTCCAGAAGATTTACCTAGGTTACCACCAGATAGAGAGGTAGAATTTAGGATTCATCTAATTCCAGGAACTATACCGATAGCCAAGGCACCTTATCGATTAGCTCCTACCGAAATGCTAGAATTAAAGAAGCAATTAGATGAATTACTAAGCAAAGGATTTATACAACCTAGTTCATCCCCTTGGGGTGCACCAGTGTTGTTTGTGAAAAAGAAAGATGGATCAATGAGAATGTGTATTGATTAAAGAGAATTGAATAAGGTTACAATTAAGAATCGATACCCATTACCTAGGATTGATAATCTCTTTGATCAATTACAAGGCGCTAAATATTTTTCTAAGATAGACCTGCGCTCCGGATATCATCAATTAAAGGTTCAAGAGGAAGACATACCTAAAACTGCTTTTAGAACTAGGTATGGTCATTATGAATTTACAGTCATGCCCTTTGGACTAACAAATGCCCCAGCTGCATTCATGGACATGATGAACAGGATTTGTAAACCATATTTGGATAAATTTGTGATCGTGTTCATTGACGATATACTCATTTATTCCAAAAGTCAAGTCGAGCATTGTCAGCACTTGTATGCACTCTTAACTTTGTTAAGAAAAGAAAAGTTGTACGCTAAATTCTCGAAGTGTGAATTTTGGCTACAAGAAGTGCAATTTTAGGACACATGGTGAATCACGAAGGTATTCACGTAGATCCTGCTAAGATAGAAGCAATTACCAACTGGAAGGTTCCGCAAACTGCAATGGAAATTAGAAGTTTTATAGGTTTAGCTGGTTATTATAGACGGTTTATTAAGGATTTTTCCAAGATAGCTGTACCATTAACTAAGCTAACCTGTAAAGCCACTAAGTTTGAATGGGGACCAAAACAAGAAGAAGCCTTTAGAATTTTAAAACAGAAATTAACCAATGCGCCAATCTTAGCTTTACCAGAAGGAACAGAAGATTTTGAAGTATATTGCGATGCTTCAAAACTAGGATACGAATGTGTGTTAATGCAACGCAAGAAGGTAATTGCGTATGCCTCCAGACAATTGAAAAAGCACGAAGAAAACTATACAACTCATGATTTAGAACTAGGAGCCATAGTTTTTGCCCTTAAAATTTGGAGACATTATCTGTATGGAAGTAAATTTACTATTTATACAGATCATAAAAGTTTAAGATATATATTTGGGCAAAAAGAGTTAAACATGAGGCAAAGAAGATGGATGGAGATTTTAAGTGATTAGGACTGTGATATTCAATATCACGAAGGAAAGGCAAACGTAGTAGCAGATGCTTTAAGTCGTAAGTATCATGAAAAGCAAAGGCGAGTCCGTGCCCTTAGAATAAATCTACAAATACATTTAATGGAACAAGTGAAGGAAATCCAGAAAACAGCAATTAAGGACGATGCCGAAGGAATGAAAGGTTACCTAAAAGAATTGGAACAAGGAAATGATGGAATTTGGAAATTCCACAAAAACAGAATTTGGGTACCTAAACAGGGAAATTTAAGATCAAAGATTTTAGAGGAAGCTCATAAATCTAGGTATACCATACACCCAGGAAACAATAAGATGCATCAAGATTTAAGAAAGAATTTCTGGTGGATAGGAATGAAAAAGGATATAGCCGAATATGTATCTAAGTGTTTAACATGTTCACAAGTTAAAGCCGAACACCAGAAACCCTCAGGTTTACTACAATAGTTAGAAATGCCTGTATGGAAATGGGAACTTATAACAATGGACTTTGTTATTAAGTTACCCAAGACTCGAAAAGGTAATGATGCCATTTGGGTAATCGTGGATCGATTGACCAAATCAGCTCATTTTCTACCAATAAAGGAAACCTTTAGTATGGAAAGGTTAGCCAAATTGTATGTAGATGAGATAGTATCCTTACATGGAGTCCCGCTCTCCATTGTATCGGATAGAGATAGTTGTTTCACTTCCCGTTTCTGGACAAGTTTCCAAGAATCAATGGGAACCCGACTTAATCTAAGTACTGCATATCATCCACAGACCGATGGACAAAGTGAAAGGACGATCCAAACTTTAGAAGACATGCTCCGAGCATGTGTAATTGATTTTGGGGGTAATTGGGATAACCATTTACCATTAATTGAATTCTCCTATAACAATAGTTATCATTCAAGTATTGAAGCCGCTCCATTCGAGGCACTATATGGACGCAAGTGCAGAACACCTGTATGTTGGGCAGAAATAGGAGAAAGTCAATTATCAGGTCCGGAAATTGTGCAAGAAACCACAGACAAGATAACTCGAATCAAGGAACGATTGAAAACAGCCAGAGATCGCCAAAAGAGCTATGCAGACAATCGTCGCAAACCACTTGAATTCCAAATAGGAGACAAAGTACTGCTGAAAGTATCTCCTTGGAAAGGAGTTGTAAGATTCGGTAAGAAAGGAAAACTGAGTCCCAGATATGTTGGACCATTTCCAGTGATTCAACAAATCGGACCAGTCGCTTATCGTTTACAATTACCAGAGGCACTAGCTGGAGTACATGATGTATTTCATGTATCCAATCTTAAGAAATGTCTATCAGACGAATCTCTAGTAGTACCTCTTCAAGACATAGAGGTAAATGAAAAACTGAAATTCATAGAAAAACCTTTACAAATAGAAGATCGAAAGATCAAGTTTCTCAAACACAAGCGACTAGTACTGGTGAAAGTCAGATGGAATTCAAAGAGAGGACCGGAATATACTTGGGAACTGGAATCAGAAATGAAGCGCAAGTACCCTCATCTGTTTCAATGAATCTCGAGGACGAGATTTTTCCTAAGGTGGGGAGGATGTAACAACTATCATTAAAATTAGTAATTAGAATAATAATTAGTCAATAAGGAAACCTTAATTGAGACACCCAAGTAATTCCGCACTAACCCTAAAATTTCCGGAATAATCGGAATCAGGATCAGGGCCCCTAAAACTCAGGGGGGTTAAACCCTATTCGATAATTATCTTAAATTATGCGTTGTATATACTGAATTTCGAATGTTGTTGATTCACCAAGTCTATGCCACTGACTAGGCTAATCTACAAGCTAGGCCGCACCTTTACGGACCGTAAGGGTTAGTCCTTACGGACCGTAAGCCTACCAGCTTGCCTTACGGACCGTAAGGGTTAGGTCATACGGTCCGTAAGCAACATGAAATTTGGGCTATAAATAGCCGACCTTGGCATTCGACTGTTGGTGTTAAAACGTCGATCGAATTCGTTCTGTACATCGATGTTAGGCTGTTATATCACAAATTAAACACACACGATCACGAAGTGCTGCCGCGGAACAGGGTAATTACTCGATCGCTATTACGATTCAGTTTCCGAGATCAATATATCCAAAGAATGTTTAAGTGCCGCCCACATTGGGTCATACTTTGTCATTTATCGTTAATTCGATGAATGAGTTTAAGTATTATACTTTGTCGTTTGTCGTTAATTCGATAAATGAGTTTAAGTATCGCACTTTGTCGTTCATTGTGAGAATTTGATCTCGTGAGATATCGTGACTGTTGTATTGATCACTAACCCTGTTTTGTGTGCATTATTATTGAAATTAGGTTAACAGGGCTAAAATCATATTCTGTCAGTACTAAATCTGCAATGTGAGTTATTCTCTTTTTATCAACTGTTTTACAATACTCCAAATTATTTCCAGAATTATAAATTACAGTGATTAAGTTATGTAATCACCAAGTTACAGCCGGTATGTGGGGTATTGTGCACTTTACTTGATAATCGTCACCAATGGGGCAGCCATTGGGTGATCTGACCATAATCACAGACACCATTGGACAGGTGGGCCAATGGGTCGAGTGGTAAAGTACTGTGGGTAGTTGGTTGATATCAGAAACATTGTAAAAGATTTTAACACTGTGAATTATAACAGATGTGTCATTTTCAGCAACTAGAATAATTCACTCAGTATTTCCCCGCTGATAAAATCTTTTCCAAACATGTTTCAGGTAATCTGCTGTAATTCAGGAAAAATGCAGGGGAAGCATTTCAAGCTTAAGATAGTGGCTCAGTATAAAATAAAGAAATGTGTTTTATCCAGAAAATCTTACTATTGTAAATTATCAGGGTTTTATCCCGAATTGTGAAATAAAATAATCGGGAAAAGTTTTTAGCTTAAACGATCCTGTAAATAAAATTTCCGCTGCTAAACTCACAATAAACAAAGTACCGCAGGATTTCTGTCCCGCGGCTCCTGGAACGGGTCAAACCGGGCCGGGGGCCGTGACAGAAGGGAGGGGAAATATGTAATTGAATTTTATAATTGGGTAAATATGTAATAAGCCAGCTTAGGAAGGGGAAATATGTAAAAAAACCCTTCACATATTAATTGGTGGAGATTAGATCTTTTGACAAGCTTATGATATTGCATGATTCATTGACTAGGCATCGAGTGTTTTACATACACATTATATGTATGATTTAGAAATTTAACCGACTGTGTGTGAACATTGTGAGAAATATAAAGATTTGCATGCTAAGTCAATCGAACGTAGAATCATTGCTTTATGGTTATCCTTTCATACATCCAACAAAGCTTGTTTGTCTTAAATCTTTGATAATGACTTTTAGAAAACCAATTCGACCACCAAACAAATTAGTAACTTTGTAAATATTCAGATGTCATTCCTTGTTTTATTTTAAGTTTGCTTGAGGACAAGCAAAGTTCAAGTGTGGGGATGTTTGATATACGTTAAATTATACATGTTTTTATACCCCAAAACACTTCCGTTTGAAGCATTTTTGACCGAAACCGCGACGTTTAGGTACCAAATTCGGTACTTTTATACTCTCATGTCTTAAACGGAGCTCAAAAGAAAAATCTGATGAAAACGGACAAATTCGGATGCATTTATGATGAAACGGACAAAATTCTGTTAACTGCCAGGTGTCGCACGATCGTGCGACCAATCGCACTACCATGTGGAGCGCTCGACATCGGAAGCACTGCCGTGCGACTGATGGTGCCAACCTTTACCGTGTGACCCGCCGCATGACCGTGCACCAGCAAGACCAAGCTTTCTGATCAAGTTTCTGATGACATCGCACTACCGTGCGATCCATGGCATGACCGTGCCAATTTGATGACTCAGACAACTTGTCCACTAGTCCACTTGTCTGACCCCAAATCGGAGAAATGACATCACCCGACAACACCATTCACACGACCGTGCGACACGGTGGCACGACCGTGCCAAACCAAAAGTTGTCTATAAATAGAGCCATTCTCTAGTGGTTTCAATGTTGGGTTTTTCTCCATGTTTCTGGGCGATTTCTGGGTTCCGGAGCAGTCCTGATCAGACCACTTTGAAGCTTCAAGACCGAATGGAAGCATAACCGATCTAACCCATCAATTCCTTGCTTGTTTATGGTTCGATTCCTTGTTCTTATACATGTATTCTGATCATTATTCAAGTATTGAGTTAATGTTAGTTTTGTAATAGTAGTAATGAACTTGTTTCTTGAATAATCTTTATGTTGTATTCTTGTTTATATGAATCTTTAGTGCTTTTTCATGTTTGAATCTTCATGATTATATAATGAACGTTTTGTTGATGTTGAGTTCCTGTTATGTTTGATTATCTTGGATAATGAATCTGTGGTTATTGGGATGATAACTATTTCTTGATTAATCACTTGTTTGTAAACTTGTTTACACCATGAGACTCGAGAGGGGTATTGGTTTAATCTAAGATATATCTTATTTTGATTAGGAATGCTTTCTTGCACATAAGGGTTCTAACGAATTATATGGTGTTGATTACATGTTCTTGCATGTGGTTTATGATCCTTGTTTAGTAGTTTTGGTCTGAAATTGCTGACATGGTAGATTTGTGTTCAAGACTTGTAAAGGTGAAATATTTTGTTATATGATCTACTTAAATGCTTATCCTCGTGGCTATATTGTGACTGTCGGTTGCTTTCTTTGATAAGTGAGGTTAGAAAACTCCTAGCGGATGACTAATCTATCCTTAAAGGTTCACATGAATGAATATCAATAGCTCGCTAAAGAATGAGTTTAGGTGGTTAACGTGTGTTTATCGCGTTAACTTTCCGAAGAATCCTCGTGTTAGAAAACTCCTAGCGGATGACTAACTGTCTCAAAATTGGAAAATTGATTAAATGCTTTTGTGACATATCTGATAGATAACATGTTTAGGTTGTTTGTGAAACAAGATAATAGTATATTTATGTTTTAGATATAATTTAGACAACTTAGTTAAACAACCATTCACTTATCCTTTTATCTGGTAATCTAATGACAAAGATTTAGGGGTTGTTTGGCAACATCTGAATGGTTAAGTGCTGAACCAGTAAGAGGTTTGAACCATTAAGTGTTGAACCAGTAAGAGGTCTGAACCATTAAGAGCTTGTATAATGCTTAACTATTCAGAGGCAAATTGTCACACCCCGATTTCCACGTGTATCACCGGTGGGCCCGGTGGGGGATTACCGTGACGTAGTTGGCAACAATATAGTCAAACCACAATATATGAATGCACAGCGGAAGCATAAAGATAAATATAATTCAACCATTTACTGTAATATCCAATTGTATCACAAGTAGTTGAATAGTATCCACAGGATGGATCAAATAAATAAAAATATTGTTCAACAGATAGACATCAAGCTTGCGAGACTTCCTTAGATGCTAGGGAGCTACTACCAGCCAATTACGTGTAGTACCTGCACTTAATCTTTTTGGGAAAATACGTCAGTTTACACTGGTAAATACAATCAACTGACTCATTTTGTAAAATGATTGAAAATTGGTTTGGATGCACGAGGCGTAACACATTTATTTAACTTGGGAAAATTATTTAATATTATAATCTTGTGAACGAATTACATGTTCCTTCTTTGCGTTCAGTAGCCCGGATCATGTCCGGGTTAAAGATCAATAGACACACCACATTTGCGTAAAACCGAGGCGGGTAACCATCGGCTACGTCTTTTAATAGTATAGACATCAATCGGGTGTACGCCTACTCCCGGGTGTCGAGGTCGTGGCCATTTCTTCGAATGATGCCAAGGATATCCGGGACATGATCATTAACCCCCCAAAGGCTTTTAAGTAACAAGACTGTTTAAATGAGCCGATCAAACTATTCAATTAACCACCTAAGCGATGGAATTATTTGATGCTCAATCAAGCGGTATTTTATATACCGTAACCCAAGCCCGTATAAGGGAAAATAAGTTAAAAGTATTTACCTTTGCAATGTATATTCCTTAATCGATTAAATCACCGATATCTTTTACTGGGGCTCCTATTCTGGAACGAAGGTTAAAATAACCTATTAGAATCCTAACGGGTCTTTATATTAGCCGTAGCCTAGACCGGTTAGTTTCGAGGGATAGATACGGTTTAATCGCGTGAAAGGCGAAAACCGAGAATGGAATGTGATTCTGACCCAACAAGTTCGGAGACTTGTTTTATATGGGTTTAATGTTCACGCTCTGGATCTTGGGGTCAAAATGATATGGTTTGACCCGTATCGGCTAATTTATGTAAACTAGTTACATAAGCCGAACCGTGCGCGCAATAGGCGCAACGGGTAACCGTAGGAGTCCTACACTATTTTCCTAAGTCAATATACTTTAAAGAGGTTGTGGTATCAGTAGGATACCTTCCATAATGCCCGTAACGAGTTTTAGTTCATTATACGCCCCGTAGGGGTTTTCCGGTCATTTTAAAGACTGTTAAAGGATTTCTGAGTTCTACAGGAAACCTGAGTTTCCCGATCAGTTTAATAAGTCTAAAATATCTTATTTGTCATTTAAAATCAGTAGCAACTGGAATCGGGTCAAAAGACCTTGTAGAACTCAAGTTTTGGCCGAAAAGGGCATATTCGGTATTTACCGAACCGTAGCCATAACCGCAGGTTATGAGCAGGTTAAAATTAATTAAAAATCTTTAAAAATCCCAAAATATTATTTTACCACAGTGGGTAAAAGTTTTGGTGACGAAATCTTGGTTTAGGTAGGCGTTATGCTAATTGCGCCGTTTATTACAAAAGTTTCTTATAAATGCGCTAATTAGCATAACTCTCATTCTAGGCCTCGGATTGGCGTGAAATTTTCGGGACATGCTTAGAATTTAGTAAGCAAGGTTATGGTCCCTTCACGTGTCTGAAATACTCGTTTTATTTTAAAAAGGGCGTTATGGTCAACTTTTAAGTAATTAACGGAAATGCATAAAAGACTCAGATAAACAATGAACCGGTCACAGAGGGTGATACCAACATGTGACCTGGTCCTAAGAGAGTCCTAAGGCATATCTACATTGTACTAAAACGGGTCAGAACTGAAGTCAAAGCAAAAGTCAAACTTTTGCGACATTCGGCTCCGAACCGGGTCAATATAGCAAATGGTCGATTCAAACGAGTTTAGACAAGTTTATATACTTAACATCATGTTTTATAAGTGTCAAAACAGGTTTCATAGCATATACATTACAGATTATGCAAGATTTGCTAAAATAGCTTTCTGTTGACTTTTAAAACATTCGTTTGACTCGACATTTGAACTAGTTAGAGTGGTGATCAGGGGAAACCCTTTTAGGAGTTTATTACCCACATAAATACCAACACATAACTACTTTTGATTCGACAAATCACTGGATCTTTTGTGATTTATCGCAAAGTCAATCGTTAGTTACGACGGATTGACTTTTAGACTAAATTAAGCAAAAACAAAGCTAGGGAAGGTATGGCATACTTACGGAGATTTGTTGAAAGATTTAGAACAAGAGAAGAACACTTGAGAGCTTTAGAAATGATCAGAGAATTGTGTTTGAGGTGTGTTTAAGTTGTGAACCATGAATGGCCTTTTATAGTGCAATGTATGCTCTTAGATTGTTACAACACACCCTACAAGTGAGTATGGATCAATGGCAGGTGTCCCTAGGTGTTATGGGTCGAGTAGGGGGCGCCCATGCCTCACTTATTGGCTAAATGATCGTTCACAAGCTCAAAAGGCATGCTAGTCCAAACTTTCTGCATCTGGGCGTCCCACGCGGCCCGCATGGGAGTTTAGGCACACATTAACACGGGCCGCCTGAAGTTTAAAATCAGACGCGATTTAAGAGGTGGCTCGCGGCCCGCCTTCACTTAACCCAAACTGTAACGCGGCCCGCGAGAGGGTTATTTTTCAGAGATTTTAAATCTTTTATAATGATTATCAGAATCTGGTAATTAATAACGAAATCTTTCGTAATTATTAACCTGACCTTTCGGGTTTGAAGGGGTAACTTTGCGGTTTGGCCCTTGATTATTTACAACTAAGGGCCTCGTGTTATTTACCCGCATTGTTAAGTCCCCGGTTAGTTTATTAATTATTTGGAAAGCCTTAACTTTCAGTGTTGGCGCTTTTAACCTTTCTCGTACGAATTTGATCATAACTTTCTCGTTTTAAAACGGAACTTCGCGGAATTTATACAGTATATTCTAGTGAGCGTATTTTACTGTTACAAAGCCTCGGGTACGTCAAAGGGTCACTCAGAGGTATAATTAAACATGTTGACACAGTTAACCCCCGCGGCTTGTAATCTCCCACTTTCTTCCGCGTTTCGCTTCCGTACGATTCATGATTTATTCGTTTGAAGGTACGAGCATCATTTAGGGTTACTATACAGTATACTTACCCTTGTTTGACCTTTATAACCCTCGAATTTATATACTTTCAAGGTTTGTCAACATTAGTCCTTTATTTAATATGAAACGCCACGTGTAAACTTAAGACACGTGTCAAGACATTATTGGACACAAAATTTCGAGGTGTTACATCCTCACCCCCTTAAAATAAATCTCGACCCGAGATTTACTCAAACAAATAGGGGTATTTCTCTTTCATCGTGGATTCAACTTCCCACGTGAATTCGGGACCTCTACGGGCATCCCATTTAACTTTAACTATTGGCACATGTTTTCTTCGGAGCTTTTTCACCTGTCGGTCTTCAATCGACAAAGGCTTCTCCACAAACTTCAAGCTCTCATCTATATGCACATCCGTGTGTGGGATCACTAACGATTCGTCAGCGAAGCACTTCTTTAGATTGCAGATGTGGAACACATTATGAATTCCATTGAGCTCTTCTGGTAGGTTTAATTTATAGGCAACTGACCTGACACGTTCGATAACCTCGAAAGGTCCAATGTATCGCGGGCTCAGTTTACCCTTCTTACCGAAACGCATCACCCCCTTCCAGGGTGATACTTTTAGCAGCACTTTTTCACCTACCTCGAAGTGAAAATCTTTACGCTTCAGATCAGCGTAACTTTTCTGCCTATCACGGGCAGCTTTGAGACGTTCCCGGATTTAGACAATCTTGTCCGTTGTCTCGAAAACTATCTCTGGTCCCGATAATTGGACCTCTCCCACTTCCGCCCAACAAACAGGCGATCTACACTTCCTACCGTATAATGCCTCGAAAGGCGCAGCCTTTATGCTGGTATGGTAGCTATTGTTGTAGGAGAATTCGATTAGGGGTAAGTTCTTATCCCAACTACCACCTAAATCGATAGCACATGCTCGCAGCATGTCTTCTAACGTTTGAATGGTACGCTCAC
The DNA here is from genome assembly GCF_002127325.2 of Helianthus annuus. Lineage (NCBI taxonomy): Eukaryota > Viridiplantae > Streptophyta > Magnoliopsida > Asterales > Asteraceae > Helianthus > Helianthus annuus. The sequence goes on from NC_035433.2 coordinate 148,682,912, forward strand.
TCTGACCGTCCGTCTGTGGATGGTAAGCCGTACTGAAGTTCAAACGCGTGCCCAAAGAGTGCTGGAAACTCTTCCAGAAATGAGACGTGTATCTAGTATCTCGATCAGAGATAATAGACACAGGTATGCCATGTAAGGCGACAATCTTATCAACATATAACTGGGCCAATGTATCGGAGCTATAGGTCTCCTTGATGGGTAAGAAATGAGCTGACTTAGTCAGTCGATCGACTATAACCCATATTGTGTCGTTCCCTTTGCTCGTCTTTGGTAACTTGGTGATAAAGTCCATAGTTACACACTCCCATTTCCATTCAGGAAGTTCAGGTTGTTGTAGCAAGCCAGATGGCTTTTGATGCTCAGCCTTGACTTGCGCACAAGTCAAGCATTTTGCTACATAGGCGGCTACAGACTTTTTCAAGCCTATCCACCAATAGTTTGCCTTTAAATCCTGATACATTTTGTCTGCTCCAGGATGGACAGAATATTTGGAACTATGGGCTTCCTGGAGGATGACATCCCGTAGTCCTCCATAAATAGGAACCCATATCCGCCCATTCAATCTCAAAAGTCCATCCTTGTGAAGAGTTAACTGCTCTTCGGTTACTCCCAGTTTCTCCTTAGGATAATTAGCTTCCAACACAGCCTCTCGCTGTGTAGCTAATATCCTTTCAATCAAGTTATTCTTTACTTCCATCCTCCTCGCATTGATTCGGATGGGTTTTATCCTTTCTTTCCGGCTCAAGGCATCAACGACTACATTCGCTTTGTCGGGATGGTACCTGATCTCACAATCATAATCATTCAAGGTTTCCATCCAACGGCGTTGCATCATGTTTAGCTCTTTTTGGTTGAACAGATGTTGGAGGCTTTTGTGATCTGAATAGATTACAAACTTGATTCCATATAGATAATGCCTCCACAGTTTTAGTGCGAATACAATGGCACCCAGCTCCAAGTCATGGGTGGTGTAATTCTTTTCGTGCACCTTCAACTGTCTTGAAGCATAGGCAATCACTTTGCCTTTCTGCATGAGCACACACCCCATGCCAGTGTGTGACGCGTCGCAGTAGACTATGAACTCTTCAGTACCTTCCGGTAGCGTTAACACAGGAGCGTTGCTCAGCCTTTGTTTCAAAATATCAAAGGATTCTTGCTGCTTAGGGCCCCAAATAAACTTTTCTTTCTTCTTGGTTAGAGAGGTTAAGGGCGCAGCAATCCTTGAGAAATTCTCAATGAATCTCCTGTAGTATCCTGCCAATCCCAGGAAACTACGGATCTCTGTGGGCGTCTTTGGCTCTTGCCAATTCATGACCGCCTCTACCTTAGCGGGATCCACCTGGATACCACTCTCACTTACGACGTGTCCAAGAAACTGGACTTCTCTTAGCCAGAATTCACACTTGGAGAATTTGGCATAGAGTTTCTCGCGATGCAGTAATTCGAGAATACATCGTAGGTGTTCCTCATGGTCGGCTTTATTCTTGGAATAGATGAGAATGTCGTCGATGAATACGATGACGAATTTGTCTAAATACGGCTTACAGACGCGATTCATGAGGTCCATGAGCGCAGCCGGTGCATTTGTGAGCCCAAAAGGCATCACTAGGAACTCGTAGTGACCGTAGCGAGTCCTAAATGCTGTTTTGTGTACGTCTTCGTCTCTGACCTTCAGCTGATGGTAGCCCGACCTCAAGTCGATCTTTGAAAAATAGCTAGCCCCTTGCAATGGGTCAAACAAATCGTCGATTCTTGGCAATGGGTATCTATTCTTGATCGTGACTTTATTAAGTTCACGATAATCGATGCAAAGACGCATCGATCCGTCCTTTTTCTTTACAAACAGGACAGGAGCTCCCCAGGGAGACGAACTAGGCTTGATGAAACCTTTTGCTAATAGTTCATCTAGCTGGGTCCTCAGTTCCTTCATTTCGGTCGGTGCTAGTCTGTAGGGTGCTCTAGCAATGGGAGCTGCTCCAGGAATGATGTCTATTCTGAATTCCACCTGCCTATCTGGTGGCAACCCAGGTAGATCTTCGGGGAAAACTTCTGGATACTCCGAAATGACAGGAATGTCCTCTATTCTTGGTTTGGGCTCTTCGATAATCACTTGTGCCATATAGATGACACAGCCTCTTTTTAAGCATCTTGAAGCTTTGAGCATAGATACGTTCTCGGGCAGTCCATACTGCGTATCCCCTCGAATGGTGAGCGATTCACCAGTCGGGGTCCTTAGCACAATTTGTTTTCTATTGCAGACGATTTGAGCCTGGTTGTGTGACAACCAGTCCATGCCCAGAACAATGTCAAAACCAGCTAGATTAAAGGGAAGTAGAGATAGCGAAAAAGAATGGTCCTTAATGGATATAATACGTCCATCTAATATAGTGGAGATGGTTTCTACAGTGCCGTCTGCTAGCTCTACCTCGTATTTTACATTTAGGGTTTTGACAGGCATATCCAATAGTTTGCAAAATTTTTGGTCTATGAAGGATTTATCAGCACCTGAATCGAACAGTACTCTTGCAAAAATATCATTTACGAGGAAAGTACCTGTTATTACGTTGTCGTCATGCAGGGCTTCCTTCACATCCATTTTGAAGACTCTGGCGTTATTCTTTTTGGTTTCCTCGGTCTTCTTGGCAAGCTTGGGACTGTTGCTCCTGAGGTGCCCCTTCTCACTACAGTTGTAGCAGGTTGCGTCCTTGATCTTCTTACAGTCCACAGTTTTGTGGTCTTTGGACTTGCACAGTCCACAACCATATGTCTTTGACTGCGACTGTGAGTTCGACCCAAGTCTGCACTTCCCGAAGTGGAATTTCTGGCAGTTCTTGCATTTGGGCTTCTCTCCCGATTGTTGCCCTTCTTTTCTCGACTCGCCCCCTTTCTTGCCATCACCGTTTCCACGGTGTTTCTTTCCTGACCTTCGCGAGGTATCATCCTCGCGCTTCCTCTTTTCTGCCTCCTTGTTCCTCTGCGATCTCAGTCGGACCGCGTCCATCGTGAGGGACAAAGAGAGGTCAGTCACGGACCTGAAGGTCGTTGGCCGAGAGGCCTTCACACTAGCCTTTATAGCGGGTTCTAACCCCCCGATAAAACGAGCAATCCTCCTTGGTTCCGGGGTGACTAGATAAGGAACCAAGCGAGACATCGTATTGAAGCTCGTCAAATAGGCCTGGCAGTCCAGATTGGTCATCACCAATGACACGAAATCGGACTCTATCTTCTCCACCTCATGCTGAGGGCAGTAGTTCTCCCTGATGAGAGAAACGAATTCCTCCCACGTCATGCTGTAAAGTACAGCTTTTTCTGAGGCCTGAACCAGCGCCCTCCACCATGCTAGGGCCTCGCCCTTAAATGACTGTGACACAAACTTCACAACATCCCTTTCAGCGCAGCCACTGATGTCCACCACTGTGTCCATCTCGTCCAACCATGTCATACATTCGACAGCACCCTTCTCCCCCGTAAAGTCTCGGGGTTTACAAGATACGAAGTACTTGTATGTGCAGCCCCTGGCCCTGGAAGCATCGGTATACTCCCTCTCGCGACGAACACTATTCTCGTTTGACGAGTGGTTGTCGTCGTCTTTCTTGGGCTTAGATGAGTGGTTATCGTCATCCTTCTTAGGTTTGGATAGTGGTTTGCTGTGGGTTTTCGAGTGTGTCTTTGGCTTTGATGGTGGTTTGGAAACTGTTCTGCTTCGGGACTCTGTATATTGTCGATCCAGAGCTGCTTGCACAGCATTGTCGACAAGAGCCTTGAGTTGAGTGCCCGTTAGATTTATCTGGGCATTATCATAATCTTCTTCACTGGTATGATTACTTTCTTCATTAGGATTTGCCATAGTAGCTTGTATTTGCTGCAGAAGATAATGAAAATTCTATTTAGGAGTTTATCATTGAATTGTCTTTTATGGCAATTCATTAACCATGGTATTGAAGACCATATCTGGTTAATTTGTTACTCACTTTTCATTTAGGATTTGAACATACTTATCCTAATCACAATTAATATTGCTAGTGGCATAAAAGCCTAGTCACGAGGACGTTATTAAAAACATTAGCCGAGATTACAGAGAATCACGGTATGAAGGTTTGAACCGTAATCCTTTTACTCCTTCTGACAGGGGGTCACAAACCACCACTGTCTTTTGTCTTATTATGACAGCAATCATGGCCCGTGGGCACTACATTACTAACGGATGTTTGATAATTTGGCCCTTAGGCACTACATCACTTATGGATGTTTGATAATTCGGCCCTTAGACACTACATCTCTAATGGATGTTTAACAAATGATCATCTTTATTGATGATTTAACCCATGATTTATTATATCATTTAGTTGGGCTTTGGAATCCTTTAAGGGACTCTCGTGTAAGAATGACGTGTGTGATTTTAACGAATCACATCTGTCATGATTTGTTAACATGCTTACAGAGGTTAACAGGGAATCAGAATCTTTTAAATTAGGTCTTACCATCTTGGCCGGATCTTAAAAGACACCTGGCTAGGTTTCACTCTGAAGATTCTTTATTTAGGCAGATCAAATTAAAAGGAATGGTTTTGATTTATTTCATATATAGTGATAACAAAATGAAATTCGTAATATAACATTCCATAATTTTAATACGATTACACACCGCCCTAAACGGGACTTTTAAATAGTACATACCTACATAGAGGTTCAAAACAAGAGGCAAGTCCACGCAGGGACTAATATAAGATAAGTGTCCATGCAAGGACTAAAGGATAAGTCCACGTAGGGACTGAAATACGATAAATGTCCACGCAGGGACTTCTTTTAAAATAAACATTACATTAGAACATACATAAGGACTAATGATCACGTTTCTTCTTCTTGCCCTTTAGTAGGTTTGCTAAGCCCTTGAGGAATCCTCGGTGGCTCTTACGTTCTTCCTCGAAGTCTCTTTCCACTCGGCTTAAACGGTGGAGTATTTCTTCTTGTTCAGGAGGAGAGAAACGTGGTTGTGGCGCCTGTTGCGGAACTGGAGGTCTGGGAGGTGCTGGATACCCATGTGCTGAGTATTCCGGTGCTCCCATGTTCCCATGAGCTCCGTCAGGATAGCGTGCATTATACCTAGCCGACACCACATATGGGTCGCGCTCATAATTGTAGTTGTAATGTGCTTGTGATGACGGTTCGAACGGGTTGTAAGCCGTTGGACCTGTGTAAGCAGGTATGGGTTGGTCATACCCAAATGGTGGCGAATTTGGTGCAGCTAGTGCGGAGTTCGCCTCCTGTACAGGACTTGAAGGTCCTTCTTCTTGTAGTGGTGGGTAGTGGCTACTACTAGAGTGTCGAGGGGTGCTGAAGTGGAAATCCCCTCCTCCTCGTGTGGACATACGGGCATTTGTCCTCCTACGCCTTGGCGGATCAGGCATTACTGGCTGTACCGGTGGCGGAGGTGGTGGCGTAACTGCCACGAAGCGTGAATCCTCGGAAGGATCTTGCGGATGTCGCGGTTGTTGTGATGTCTGCTGAGGTGGCGTGTAGTACCACTCATGTCGGTCAAACAACGCTTGAAAGCTATCTGGTCCCTGATAGGGTGTGCCATGGAAGGATGACCCATCAGAGACTTCTATTGGGTGCGTGGGCGTACCACGAGCAGGTTCTGTAGGATCAGTATCCTCGTCCATATGATCTTCGGAGAAATGATCTTGTGGCCCTAGCGGGACAAAACCTGAAGGTTCCTGGATGTAGTCAGCTGGATTAAACTGACCTTTGAAGTATGGAGTAGGGTCGTCAAAATTTCGGTGTGATACCGAACGTTGTAGAGGTATGAAGGAGGGTTGTGGGTTATTGGGATCATTTTCTGAATTTGGCCCGAATGAGTGCCGGTATGATGGCGTCGAGCTGTGCGAGGTAGAATGTCTCACAGGTTCATAAAGGTCTCTTCTCCTTTGCGGTTCTTCACTCCTTGTAGTCGAAGGAGCTCGCGTACCTGAAGGCCCGGCTTCGTGATCGTGATGAGTAACGATCTCTCCTCTGCCTCTTCTTCCCCTTCCTCTTCCTCGGAAAATCACTGGCGGCATATTTCCTGCTTTATAAAACTTTAAATACCAATAATAAAGGAAAAGACAAAATTGGAATAACAATTCGAATTTGTCCTATGTTCTTGTCTAGACTCAAGTATGTGCAATTGTGTCACTGAGATTAAACACATTAGGATAGTGTTTAATTCACTCAATGTTGGCTCTGATACCAACCTGTCACACCCTGATTTCCACGTGTATCACCGGTGGGCCCGGTGGGGGATTACCGTGACGTAGTTGGCAACAATATAGTCAAACCACAATATATGAATGCAAAGCGGAAGCATAAAGATAAATATAATTCAACCATTTACTGTAATATCCAATTGTATCACAAGTAGTTGAATAGTATCCACAGGATGGATCAAATAAATAAAAATATTGTTCAACAGATGGACATTAAGCTTGCGAGACTTCCTTAGATGCTAGGGAGCTACTACCAGCCAATTACGTGTAGTACCTGCACTTAATCTTTTTGGGAAAATACGTCAGTTTACACTGGTAAATACAATCAACTGACTCATTTTGTAAAATGATTGAAAATTGGTTTGGATGCACGAGGCATAACACATTTATTTAACTTGGGAAAATTATTTAATATTATAATCTTGTGAACGAATTACATGTTCCTTCTTTGCGTTCAGTAGCCCGGATCATGTCCGGGTTAAAGATCAATAGACACACCACATTTGCGTAAAACCGAGGCGGGTAACCATCGGCTACGTCTTTTAATAGTATAGACATCAACCGGGTGTACGCCTACTCCCGGGTGTCGAGGTCGTGGCCATTTCTTCGAATGATGCCAAGGATATCCGGGACATGGTCATTAACCCCCCAAAGGCTTTTAAGTAACAAGACTGTTTAAATGAGCCGATCAAACTATTCAATTAACCACCTAAGCGATGGAATTATTTGATGCTCAATCAAGCGGTATTTTATATACCGTAACCCAAGCCCGTATAAGGGAAAATAAGTTAAAAGTATTTACCTTTGCAATGTATATTCCTTAATCGATTAAATCACCGATATCTTTTACTGGGGCTCCTATTCTGGAACGAAGGTTAAAATAACCTATTAGAATCCTAACGGGTCTTTATATTAGCCGTAGCCTAGACCGGTTAGCTTCGAGGGATAGATACGGTTTAATCGCGTGAAAGGCGAAAACCGAGAATGGAATGTGATTCTGAACCAACAAGTTCGGAGACTTGTTTTATATGGGTTTAATGTTCACGCTCTGGATCTTGGGGTCAAAATGATATGGTTTGATCCCTATCGGCTAATTTATGTAAACTAGTTACATAAGCCGAACCGTGCGCGCAATAGGCGCAACGGGTAACCGTAGGAGTCCTACACTATTTTCCTAAGTCAATATACTTTAAAGAGGTTGTGGTATCAGTAGGATACCATCCATAATGCCCGTAACGAGTTTTAGTTCATTATACGCCCCGTAGGGGTTTTCCGGTCATTTTAAAGACTGTTAAAGGATTTCTGAGTTCTACAGGAAACCTGAGTTTCCCGATCAGTTTAATAAGTCTAAAATATCTTATTTGTCATATAAAATCAGTAGCAACTGGAATTGGGTCAAAAGACCTTGTAGAACTCAAGTTTTGGCCGAAAAGGGCATATTCGGTATTTACCGAACCGTAGCCATAACCGCAGGTTATGAGCAGGTTAAAATTAATTAAAAATATTTAAAAATCCCAAAATATTATTTTACCACAGTGGGTAAAATTTTTGGTGACGAAATCTTGGTTTAGGTAGGCGTTATGCTAATTGCGTCGTTTATTACAAAAGTTTCTTATAAATGCGCTAATTAGCATAACTCTCATTCTAGGCCTCGGATTGGCGTGAAATTTTCGGGACATGCTTAGAATTTAGTAAGCAAGGTTATGGTCCCTTCACGTGTCCGAAATACTCATTTTATTTTAAAAAGGGCGTTATGGTCAACTTTTAAGTAATTAACGGAAATGCATAAAAGACTCGGATAAACAATGAACCGGTCACAGAGGGTGATACCAACATGTGACCTGGTCCTAAGAGAGTCCTAAGGCATATCTACATTGTACTAAAACGGGTCAGAACTGAAGTCAAAGCAAAAGTCAAACTTTTGGGACATTCGGCTCCGAACCGGGTCAATATAGCAAATGGTCGATTCAAACGAGTTTAGACAAGTTTATATACTTAACATCATGTTTTATAAGTGTCAAAACAGGTTTCATAGCATATACATTACAGATTATGCAAGATTTGCTAAAATAGCTTTCTGTTGACTTTTTAAACATTCGTTTGACTCGACATTTGAACTAGTTAGAGTGGTGATCAGGGGAAACCCTTTTAGGAGTTTATTACCCACATAAATACCAACACATAACTACTTTTGATTCGACAAATCACTGGATCTTTTGTGATTTATCGCAAAGTCAATCGTTAGTTACGACGGATTGTCTTTTAGACTAAATTAAGCAAAAACAAAGCTAGGGAAGGTATGGCATACTTACAGAGATTTGTTGAAAGATTTAGAACAAGAGAAGAACACTTGAGAGCTTTAGAAATGATCAGAGAATTGTGTTTGAGGTGTGTTTAAGTTGTGAACCATGAATGGCCTTTTATAGTGCAATGTATGCTCTTAGATTGTTACAACACACCCTACAAGTGAGTATGGATCCATGGCAGGTGTCCCTAGGTGTTATGGGTAGAGTAGGGGGCGCCCATGCCTCACTTATTGGCTAAATGATCATTCACAAGCTCAAAAGGCATGCTAGTCCAAACTTTCTACATCTGGGCGTCCCACGCGGCCCGCATGGGAGTTTAGGCACACATTAACGCGGGCCGCCTGAAGTTTAAAATCAGACGCGATTTAAGAGGTGGCTCGCGGCCCGCCTTCACTTAACCCAAACTGTAACGCGGCCCGCGAGAGGGTTATTTTTCAGAGATTTTAAATCTTTTGTAATGATTATCAGAATCTGGTAATTAATAACGAAATCTTTCGTAATTATTAACCTGACCTTTCGGGTTTGAAGGGGTAACTTTGCGGTTTGGCCCTTGATTATTTACAACTAAGGGCCTCGTGTTATTTACCCGCATTGTTAAGTCCCCGGTTAGTTTATTAATTATTTGGAAAGCCTTAACTTTCAGTGTTGACGCTTTTAACCTTTCTCGTACGAATTTGATCATAACTTTCTCGTTTTAAAACGGAACTTCGCGGAATTTATACAGTATATTCTAGTGAGCGTATTTTACTGTTACAAAGCCTCGGGTACCTCAAAGGGTCACTCAGAGGTATAATTAAACATGTTGACACAGTTAACCCCCGCGGCTTGTAATCTCCCACTTTCTTCCGCGTTTCGCTTCCGTACGATCCATGATTTATTCGTTTGAAGGTACGAGCATCATTTAGGGTTACTATACAGTATACTTACCCTTGTTTGACCTTTATAACCCTCGAATTTATATACTTTCAAGGTTTGTCAACATTAGTCCTTTATTTAATATGAAACGCCACGTGTAAACTTAAGACACGTGTCAATACATTATTGGACACAAAATTTCGAGGTGTTACACAAATGTCTGACCAATTCAGATTAGAGGTCTTAACCATTCAGACTTTGTATAAATCTTAACCATTCAGAGGCAAATGTCTGAACCATTCAGATATCTTCTCGTGAAACAAACAGTCTGAATCATTAAGTGCTGAACCAGTAAGAGGTCTGAACCATTAAGAGCCTCATTAAGAGGTAAACAAACAGCCCCTTAGTACTTAATAACGCCCGTGTTCCATGGATCGATATCTTGCTCTTACCAATACTTTGCTACATATATGACGGGATACACTTGTCCTTTGTTGTGTATGTTTTAATGTTAAGGTATAAACCATTTTATAAATATTAAAACCCACGTGTGTGTGTAAAATCAATGTAAATAATATGTGTACATAAACACACACCACCGATCTTCATACCATCCCGCACACCGAACCCGCACACCAAACCACCACCTCACACACTCTGCCAGCACACTTAACCCGCACACCAAACCACCACCCCGCACACTCTGCCCGCACACTCTGTTCATCTTCTCTGGTCACCCTGCAAATCATCACAGTTCATCATCAGGTGTGTGACTAGATCCTTAGTGTGCGACAAGATTCGTCGTGTGCGACTCATCGTTTCCGAAACACATCTCGAATCCGGTTTCGAAATCCATCTCGTTCATCTCTTTCACCATCTCCGACAGTCTTCATTACTGAAGATACATATCCGAAGACGGGCCTTCCTCGTAAGGGACGGACCAAAACAAAAACTGGACGTACGTCCTAAAGACCTCCGTTCCTCAGACTCCAGTAGACGGACCACCAAATAAATGCGTCCAGCCGAACGACGTCATCTCATTTGACTAGTATAGATACCCCATCAACTACAAGCCAAGTAAGATTTTCCAAAACCTCCGTCCTACTCTGTCTCTCTATCAAATACTTATCCTCACGCCGGAGGGTGGTCGCAGAGGGGCCCTCCCATCTCTGCGGCGAGCCTAACCGTTTACTCTTTTGCAGGTTCAGGTCCTCAACTCTCCCCTAAGGTTCATGCTCTGATCTCAGGCTCCGGCCCTTAGATCTTGGATCTTCAATTGGCGCCATCCAATTTCACAGCTCACAGTCCTTCACTTAGTGAATTTCTTGAGCAATGAAACGACTGACCTATGGCGGCCCCAGGTTCCTTGAATTTGGGATCCATTGTTGCTAGTTCACAAACTACAGCTACGACAAACGTTACTTCCACGGTTTCAGCTCCTTTGAGCTCAGGGCCAGGAACGACGTTACCATTCATACTAATGCCAACATCACAGGCATTGAAATTCGACGCGGAATTCCTCTCCAAAAACGCTAGTCTCTTACGACGGTTGAAAGCTCAGCAGGCTAGAGATGAGCAGATCCTCGGTTTACGAACCAGGCTCTTTCACGATGAAACACCGGTAAGGACTATGGGTCCTACGACATTCGCCTCTCCTACTTTTTCCACAATTGTGACTCCAACAGGAGAAGCTTATAACAATTATTATATGCAGGGTTCCACAGGACCATCTCCAGCAGTCATGGTACGAACGGATCCTCAAGTAGGCATGACTAATGACCCAGAACTCACGAAACCATACCATCCGGTATCAATGACGGCAAAGTCAAAATTAAATGCTCGCATCGTCCATGCCAAACTTCCACCGAAGCTCAAAATGCCGTCCACAGTAAAGAAATATGATGGCACCACAGATCCGGTGATCACATGTTCGACTTCGATGGAGCCGCACGAGTCGAACAATGGTCGATGCCAGCCTGGTGTTTTATGTACGCACAAACATTAACCGGAGCAACACATGTGTGGTTCGATGCATTGAATGAAGGAGAATCAATGATTTCGAGGAACTCCGAAGGTTATTTCTCCAGAATTTCAGCCAGCAAAGGCACTATTCCAAAGAAATCACTGAGGTGCACAACATTCGAAGGAAAAATGGAGAATCTCTTGACAATTTCATAGAAAGATTCAATCGAGAGAGTATGCATATCAGCGGGGTAGTTGATCAACTGAGAGTCTCCGGCTTCTGTCATGGGGTCCGGAACAATCAGTTAGTTGAAAAGCTACACGAAAATCTCCCAAAAACAATGGAAGTATTAATGGAACGTGCTCGGGCGTTCGCCACAACGTTGAATCACCAAACTCCGTTCATCACGGTTCCGTTCATTAGAAAGTTGCAGGTTGTATCGACATTACACACCATAATAACTTTCTTCATCTCCCTTCAATCCAACAATTGCGTCTCCGGTCATCGTCTTCCGTCATACCTCTGATCACCTCACAGAACCAACCTGAACATCATCATCCTGCATTTCATCGTCACCATACCGCCCACGTCAGTCTCTGATATTCACACCTTCACCCTGCATTTTATCATCATCATCTCCATTGTCTTCATCTGTCAACAGCATAAACTATTTCACCTCGTCAGATTCTTCAGATCATCGCTACAACGATTAGGGTTCTAGCAGTCTTCAAACTGTGTTGAGAAAGTGACTTTTGGATTTTAGGTTTTTATTTTAAATTACAAGCATTAGATAATCATTAGTTAATCACTATTTATTATAAAACTTTTTATTAAAAATATATAATTATAATATTAGTTTATTTTAGAAATTAATTAAATTAAAAAGGGTTTATATATATTATATTAAAAATTAAAAATATTTTATTTTAATAGTTTTTTTTTTTAAAAAAAGAGGGGTTTTGTTTTGTTTTGGTGATAAGTTTTGACAGGTTTTGACGCGCGGCATAGGACACAGGTTTTCGAGACTTATAATTGGATTGTGGACTGATTAAGTGTGCGGTCCAGCAAGGAAGTGTGTGGTTCTAATACTAGTGTGTAGCCTTCTATTCGGTATCACTTGGTTTGAAGCCCAACTTAGTGTACAGGCCCAATCAGTTGAGTGTGCGAGTCCAGTATACTAGTGTGCGGTCACGGTTTTAACAGTCCGGTTCGGTAAAACGCAAATTTCCGGGGGATCACAGTTCAAAATCTTAAAAATGTCTTCTAATAGAGAGGTGCTTGAGCATCAACTTAAAGGATTCAGATACTCATATGGTGAATCTATAGAAGCACTTACAGGCCGGTTTGCTGAATTGCTCTCTGAAATGGGATGGCAGAGATTGTGGTGTCTACTCACACGAGAAACAAAAATCTTTTGGATGCTATAAAAAGGATTCCAGATTAGGCAAACAGTAGTTGGTTTAGAAATGTTAATCAGATAGTTGTGACAACCAACTGCTACTGTTACAGAATGAAGTTGGATGAGCTGATCTCACTCATAAAATCTTATGATACGGGTGACAAGCAGAAGGGTTAATGCAACACGTCTGCTACAGTTTGCTCATCCACTCCCGTTCCTATTGTTCTTGCTGCTCCATTACCTGCTGAAGTTTGCTCATCCTTTCATGCTCCTCCTATTCCTGTTGTTCCATTGTCTGCTGTAGCTTGCTCATCTACTCCTGCTGATTCAGAATCAAGTTGTCATGCAGGTTTTCAGATTCATGACTTCACTCCTACTCCTACCGATCTAACTAGGTTTCGCTTATAAACCTCCACTTTTATTCCAGTTTTAATCCGATGCAACACATGACGATTAATAAAATAATCAATATTATAAATTATAAAAATTAATAAAATTTCTTTTTTTTTAAATTGAAGGTCCGGTTTAACAATCCGGGTCAGATTTCGAAGGTCTGATTTTGATGGATGTTACAGATAATATTTGTTGTACTACTGCCTGTAGGGATAAGGTTAGTGGTTAAAAAGCATTAGATAATCATTAGTTAATCATTAATATTTATTATAAAAATTTTATTAAAAATATATAATTATTATATTAGTTTATTTTAGAAATTAATTAAATTAAAAAGGGTTTATATATAATATATTAAAAATTAAAAATATTATATTTTAAAAGTTATTTTTAAAAGAGCGGTTTTGTTTTGTTTTGGTGATAAGTATTGACATGTTTTGAGGTGCGGTATAGGACACAGGTTTTGACAGGTTTTCGGGACTTATAATTGGATTGTGGACTGATTAAGTGTGCGGTCCAGCAAAGAAGTGTGTGGTTCTAATACTAGTGTATGGCCTTCAATTCGGTATTACTTGGTTTGAAGCCAAACTTCAGTGTACGGGCCCAATCAGTTGAGTGTGCGAGTCCAGTATACTAGTGTGCGGTTACGGTTTTGACAGTCCGGTTCGGTAAAACGCAAATTTCCGGGGCATCACAATTCAAAATCTTAGAAATGTCTTCTAAGAGAGAGGTGCTTGAGCAGCAACTTGAAGGATTCAGATACTCATATGGTGAATCTATAGAAGCACTTACAGGCCGGTTTGCTGAATTGCTCTCTGAAATGGAGATGGCAAAGATTGTGGTGTCTACTCACACGAGCAACAAAAAGCTTCTAGACGCTATGAAAAGGATTCCAGATCAGGCAAACTGTAGTTGGTTTAGAAATGTTAATCAGATAGTTGTGACAAACAAGTTCTACTGTTACAGAATGAAGCTGGATAAGCTGATCTCACTCATAAAATCTTATGATACGACTGACAAGCAGAAGGCTTAATGCAACACGTATGATACAGTTTGCTCATCTACTCTTGTTCCTACTGTTCTTGCTGCTCCATTACCTGCTGAAGTTTGCCCATCCTCTCTTGCTCCTGCTATTCCTGCTGCTCCATTGTCTGCTGTAGCATGCTTATCTACTCCTGCTGATTCAGAATCAAGTTGCCATGCAGGTTTCAGATTCATGACTTCATTCCTTCTCCTACAGGGGTATGTGTAGTTAATATTTGCTGTACTGCTGCTTGTAGGGATAAGGTTAGTGGTTACAAAGTGCAGGCAGACTCACTCGTTATGCAATTTAGATTGTCCAAATCTGATGAATATCAGACTAAAAAGAAAATAAACGGATATAAGGATATGGTGGAGGTGTAGAAGCGTGGTATCCGAAAGTTGCATAACGATCTAAGTCAGGAGCGATGTAGGCATCTCCACATTAAGGAACTAGTTGAAAAATTAACTATTGAACTTGATAACCTAAAATCAACCTTTGAAAACACATAGTTTAATTTTAAAAAGTTTGATGTATCAAGTGGAAAAGTTGAAAATATGATTAATCAACAGTTAAAATACAGTAAGAAAGAACTTAGGAATAAGGGATTGGGATTTGTATGCATACCTCCACCATACAATCACAATTACACCTCTCTTCCTATGATTGAGGAGGAGATAGACAACTTGCCTAACATGGAGTATGGAAAACCCAATGATGTCAAGATTGAGCCGGTTAAGACCACAAAAGTTAAAATCTCAAAACCCAAAAAGAAAGAAACAAAGACAAATGAACCAGAATCTACACCTGTCTTTGTGAAGTAGAAAGTAGGATGGTCATTTTTGTCGAGTTAGAAATTTGAGGGGTGAATTCTGTCAGTTTATAAAGTTAAGAGGTGATTTTTGTTTAATCAAAAAGGTGGCCGACACCGACCTTTCAATTTAAGATTTATGTAATTTCTGCTAGAATTAGAGTTGGTTTGCATTACTACTCAAAACTATATTTTTTTATAAATGCTTTTTTCTTGAGATTAAATTGTTTGTTATTTAATGTAAATGCAGATATATAACAGTGGAAGAACTAGAGCATGCCCTGAAGAAATACAATATGGGTGATGAGAAAACACTAAGGGGGCGTTTGGTTCGCGGAATGATTTAGAATTGGAATTGGATTTGGAATTTAAACATTCTAATTGGAATTGGAAATTGTTGGAATTGGAATCTCAATTCCATTTTTGTTGTGTTTGGTTGTCAAATGAATTGGAATCTCAATTCCATTTTTGTTGTGTTTGGTTGTCAAATGAATTGGAATCCATCACCCCGGCACCCACAACCACCAGTTCAGGTCGAAGCGGTTCGATTCGAAATGGTACTGATCGAAACGGTACGGGTCAAAATGTTCGCGTCAAAATGGTTCGATTCGTAACAGTTCGGGTCGAAACGCTACAGGTCGAAACGGTTAGCGTCGAAACGGTCTGGATTCGAAACGGCGATTCGAAACGGGGTGGGTCGAAACGGTACGCGTCGAAACAGTACCGGTCGAAACGACGATTCGAAATGGTATGGGTCAAAAGGTACGGGTTGAAACGGTACGCCTCAAAACGGTTCGCGTCGAAACGTTCGATTCAAAAAGCTACGGGTCGAAACGGTTCGATTCGAAAAGGTACGGGTCGAAACCGTTTGCATCGAAACGTTACGGGTCGAAACCGTTCGCCTCGAAACAGTACGAGTCGGAACTATTCGTGTCGAAACGGTACGATTCGAAACGGTTCGGATCAAAACCAGTATGGGTCGAAACGGTACGGGTTGAAACGATGCGGGTCGAAACGGTACGCGTCGAAACGGTACTGGTCGAAATGACGATTCGAAACAGTATGGGTCGAAAGGTATGGGTCGAAAGGTACGGGTCGAAGCGGTTCACGTCGAGACGGTACGCGTCAAAACGGTTCGCGTCGAAACGGTTCGATTCGAAAAGTTACGGGTCAAAACGGTTCGCGTCGAAACGGTTCGATTCGAAAAGGTACAGGTCGAAACCGTTTGCGTCGAAACGTTACGGGCCGAAACCGTTCGCGTCGAAACGGTACGAGTAGGTATTGTTCGTGTCGAAACGGTACTAGTCGAAACAGTTCGGATCGAAACCAGTCGAAACGGTACGGGTTGAAACGGGTCGAACCGGTCGAAGATTCCAATGAATTTGCTTTAACCATCACTAGTGCTCTAGACTATCAATAGTGCTCTAGTGGTGGCCATGGGTATTTAAGTTTCACCAATGGTGGGCCCGGGTGAGTTTTCCCCTTCTGGTCTCAAGTTCGGGTCTGGATGATAGGAGTTTCTCATTGAGGGGTTTAAATTAGGGATCAATTGTTCGAGGGGGTTCTGTAGCGCGAACCCGGTTAAGACAACGTATGCTAGACCTTCCGACATTCACGAATAATTCACACCTTTCAAAAAAATATATATTAGTGATATGCAAAGCAATTAAACAACTTAAGACAATAATAAACAACCATCTGAAGAATGTCTAGTTTATTCATCAAACAGTAGAAAAACAGTTTAGTACTTATGAGATCCATAATCTAGCAGCACGCCAAATCACAAGCTTTGGTATGAACAACTGCCACAGTTCTCTTCACTCATGATCAGAGGTGGGATACTCTGCTCATAGAAGAAGAAATTATCTGGATCAACAACACCTTTCACCATAGCTAACCTCTCAAAATTGTCACCAAAATACTTCTTTCCCCACTTCATGGCATTTGAGTAAGTTGCGTTACCTGCATTATCGTTTTGACCTAAATCCAAATCCCTGTAGTTCACATATGCTGCTCTTGGATCCTTTGACACATATGGTGTCATGTTTTCATACATCTTTCTCATCCACCTTATACGCTTTTCTGATGACTCAGTGCTGCCATCTTGCCATTGCTCAAAATATTGTATGCTATACAAATTCCCTTTCCGATGAGGGTAAGGAATTTCTGTTTCTTCAATCTCATCCATCTTCCCGCCGTGTGGTTCCATTATAAGAAGCGGGTTGTCCCCCTCTAAACACCATTTCCATATGTCTTCAAGTTTTTCTTCTGGTATCGGTTCTTGCACATAGTCCGATTTAGCATTAAAGTAGCTTTTGGCCTTGTGTGTCCTATCTATAAGGACATCAGTGCTTGACCCTTTTGGATAGTTATCAAAAAAGAGTATCGATTCGATCCAACTCATTTCACTGCAGTCGCTTTCCTGTAAACCCAACTCAGGGAAGCTATCTGTTACAGTTTCAATGAGCTTGTCGACATTTCCAAGAAACATCGAGTTGAATATTATTTGCATTGTTCTGTTTCCTGCCTCATTTAAACCAGGAAGTGCTATAACTCTTATGAATAAATCTTTACTCAGGTTGTGCCCAACGTACTGCCACCTGTTAAAAAGACTCGAACCACCTTGTTCTATAGTCCTGGAAAGACTAAAAACCGTAACTTTTTCAGGGACATAAACAAGATTCACTTTCCAAGCCACTACAACACCAAAACTCCCACCCCCGCCTCCTCGGATTGCCCAAAACAAATCTTCTCCCATAGATTCCCTATCCAGTACTCTCCCATTAGCATCGACAATCCTAGCATCGATAACATTATCAGCCGCTATACCGTACTTTCTTATCAAAGTACCAAACCCGCCTCCACTTATTTGACCACCAACACCGACGGTTGTGCAGATACTTGCTGGAAATCCAAGATTTGGACTTGACTGGGACACCCAGTAATAAAGTTCACCAATAGTTGCACCAGTTTCGACCCAAGCAGTGTTCTGAGCCGACTCGATTGTTATTGACCGCAATTCTTGAAGGTCAAGAACAACAAAAGAGGATTGATCATATGATGTGTATGAAAGGCCCACGTAATCATGTCCACCACTTCGAATACGGATTTGAATCTTGAATTGTTTCGAACAAAGTATTGTAGATTGCACATGGGAATATGTTAAGGGTGTGATTATAGCGAATGGTTTTGGCGTTGCAGATGTAGAAAATCTAAGGTTTATGAGGGTTGACTGAAGCACAGATGAGTATTCTGTATTGTTTTGGGTGAACACAAAATCTGAGGTTGTGGTATTTGTCTCCTGGGATAGGCACTGCAGAAAACTATCAGCAAGTGGATCAGAAATTGCTGAAGAGAATAATACCATTAGAGCCCCTAAAAGACATGGTAGAATTTTAGTGATAACATTTAGCTCCATGTTTTAATTTTTATTGTTGAAGGATACTCACCCTCATCTATATATAGACCAAGTATCCTTATCTTATAATATATTTAAAATCTATTATGATTAAGATTGGTGGTGGCTAGTGTCATCTTTGTATGATTAATAAGGTTAAGTCAACAATATACATTACTTTTTCTGTACTTCAGTCATCTTACAAGCTTGATAAACTTTTAAAATAATTTTACTAAACGTGAATTTGCTTCACTCCATGCCCATGGTTCTTGAAGGATTCACATGTCCACAGTCATTTAATATTTTTTTATTATCATAAGTGGGTTAGGTAGAGACTTGAAACTTGTAGTTTTGTTATTATATTTTTATAATGGCGATATTATTAGAAGGCTAAAGCAAGATGCTTAGCCATTGAAAAACATACAGCACATAGGAAATGAAAAAAACCCCAGCAAGTTTTGTTATTATATGAGATCAGGGGTGCAGCTATTAAAGGGTCGGGGGCGTCTGATCCCCCGAACTTTTCGCTCAGTAGTGTAATATATGTGGTTTTCGTATAGAAATTTTTGGGTATAATGAGACGTCTTTCTAAGCATGAAAATTAGAATTTATTATGTTGTGTAAAATAATAACTTATTAAAGAATAATGTTCTTTAAGTAATGAGTAAATTTAAGAGTTTAGTTGGGTAAACATGCATGTTATTTCAAAGTTTACCAAAAGATATATAAAAAATTATATATAAAATATATATATTTCTTTTCAAACTAATTTAAGGTAACAAAATATATATTAAAGCTTACAAGATGCATGTTTACCCAACTACGTAGATAGCGTAAGTAGGGTATCGTATCCACGGGAAATTTGTGGTTAGCGTCAAAGAATCTAACTTAAACTAAATTATCTAAATTGGGAGTTTGTTTAATTGATTGCAAAGAAAACACGATTTGTCACGAAAAGTGTTATCAAATTACGAAAGAGTAACCTCCACCCGGAATCCCGAATACCCGTTTTAACATAAAAATTTGTTTACCAATTCAAAACACCACATAGACATGGCCTTGGAACTAATGGATTTGATTAATTATCAGAGATAGTTTTCAACATTCACCATACAATCTAACAATCCGTTTAGTTATATAAATTACCTACCAAATTACCAACCCGCTAACAACGCTAGTATGTGGCCAATACGTGCTTGATAAAACGACAAATAATTCAAGTATAATAAAACGTTTCACAAATCCAACACAAGTAGTCAAGTTATACTAGTTTATACGAATTAGAAAAAACAAATAATTATATCAAACCGGACAAACTTTCATCTGGGCAGAAGTCACGAGTGGTTTAGCCGCTCATCCTTGTGCGTTCAACTTCGGTTGTCATCCCGTGTTGATCGAACATGCTTGATTGGTTGAGAGATGAAGAGAATGATCAAAAGTAATATTAAATTCGTTCCTAATA
Organism: Helianthus annuus; assembly: GCF_002127325.2. Taxonomy (NCBI): domain Eukaryota; kingdom Viridiplantae; phylum Streptophyta; class Magnoliopsida; order Asterales; family Asteraceae; genus Helianthus; species Helianthus annuus. The sequence continues at coordinate 148,702,763 of NC_035433.2, forward strand.
TTCATGAAAGTCGGCTATTGAATTCAAAGTTTCTGAATGTGGTTTGAGACCATAATTTAATTCTCCATTCGTCCCTTAGACTAGACGGTATGGGGGCCGGCTAAGGCCCGGCGAGCCCCGGCGCCGGTCCCCCACACCGCCCCCCTCCCTTCCGTTCCGTCGTCCCGGCTCCCCACAGACGATTGTGATGGGCCTCTCTCCTCTCTCCTTCTCTCACATATACCTATACATACATACATACATATATATATATATATAAAGAAGTTCATCCCCCACTGTAGGTCCCTCTCGGAGGATGACGAACCTAAACCTTGTTATACTAACCCACTAGCGAGTGCGGAATCCAAGCTAGCAAGCAAACCGAGATGAAACAAGTATAAACACAAACACACAAAGGTTCACCGATTAACACCACTTGTATTAATGCGTATGAAAGGTTCCGGTTACAAGCACAATGTTTACAAATCAGTTTTGCAAACCCTCAAGGTGTGTGTGTGTGTTTCGGACAGAATGCTCTCAACTTTCTATCTCTCTATGTGTGCATCTGTCTCAAGTCTAACTGAAATTAACACACTGCATGGGTATATATATACCCAGCACTGGTTGTCTTGTCCGAAGGATCCGATAGATGATCGAAGGATCATCTATCGATGTCAAAGCCATCGAAGGATTCATGCATACCTCGAAGGATGGTATATCCTTCGAGGTCCATCTGCATCCATCGAAGCATATCTTTCGAGCAGATCGAAGGATCTAAATCATCCTTCGATCTCTTATCCTTCGAGACAGACAAAAGACAACCATATTTCTAACTGTTTGGCCAAGTCAAACTAGGAGGACAGTTGACTTGGTTAAACTTACATGACTAACAAGGACATCGTTTATAACGTGACCGAATACAGACAAAGTACAGACACAAGTGCACCAACAAACTCCCCCTTGGCTGTAGCTTTGTCTCGATCTTCGATGTTTGCAGATTTGTCTCGATCTTGATCATCATTGATCTTCATGTCTTCAAGACTCTGATGTCCTTTCAAGTCTTCAATGTCGGAGGATCTTTAAAGTCTTCACGTCTTGAAAGTAGAAAGTGTATCAACAAACTCCCCGTATCATGTAGGAAGTGTGTTGACAAACCCCCCCTTAACATAAGCTCCCCCTTGAGTTATGCTCGTGAATGACTTGATTTTCAGTGCTTAAGATCCTTGTGGTGTTGATGATGGTCCGCGGCAACTCGATCATCTTCATCTTTTGAGTGCCTTCACGTCGTGTCTTCATTCCAAAGCTTGTCATCGACCATGTTCTCCTAGCCTTTAGAATCTGCACATGCAAGAAATCTAAACGCGTAATGAGAACAACTGCTTGGAATAGTTAGCATAAACAAATGACACACGAATGACCATGTCGCTATCAAACACCGTCCGACAGTTTGAAAGTATAATAAATTTCTCAATTTTAGATTTAACTTTCAAAACTTGCAAATTTCGACCGTTTATGAAGATTTAGTCAATTCGGTTTTCGTTCAGGTTTCAGGTAACGAAGACTCGAGCTCCAACATCGTACGATCGAAAATAAAGCAGAAATAAAATCTTTTTGGCTTTTACAAAGTTTATATTAAAACTCACCTAAAATCTTTTTGGTATTTTTGAATAAATTAAAAGACAACAATTTTAATATCCTTTGAGTGTTATCAAACGACATCACCGCTAATGTCGTGCTGATATGCACCAAACGACGAAACTGTTTAAAATAAGACAATAAAAGTTAAGCAGTAAATAAATATATACAGACATTCTTTTTGCGAGTTTCGAGGGTAAGAGAATCATATCAGTGTACGGTCATGTCAAAACGCTCTTGTTGTTCAGTTAGTTAACATTAAGATAAGCATCCTATAACAATTATCGGTATTGTTGTCCACTTAAGCTCAACTTATCAGACGTAATCATGGCGAGGGGATACGTTAAGGTATGATTTATACTTACTGACCGGTGTTCATCCACATCACGACACATTCCCGTATCAAGGTATGCACGAGGGTTCATCTTACCGGTGAGTATACCGATTATCATCTGTTTGACCGTATATGATGTGAGATTCTCACTTATTTTTTATTTGATAACAAGCCCTTTGTGATAGAATCACTTATTTATGAGGAACTTGATTTTCATATGCATGGGGGCACAGGAGCAAGTCCGTGAACAGGTCAGTACTTCCGTACAGCAGAGAGACGAACTTGACTCCCGGATAAATGTGATATTTTATCACTTATTTGATATGGACATGTGATTGTTTATCACTTATTGAGGTCGAATGCAGTATGTAATATGTACATGTATGTATAGTATCATGGAAGATCTAGACTTGCGTCCCCGTTATTTTTCGGTAAAAGATACAACCATGATACCCAGATGATAAGCAGCATAAAGACCGAATATCTCAGAACCTCGGCAATCTATCAAACGAAATTTTGGTACTAAGACCATATGCCAATGAATGGTTCCCACCTGGTCTTCAGTCGATTTAAGATTTATATCACCCTGCACACTTTAAAATGATTGTGAGCCTACCGATACATCTTATATAGAGCTGCTTATCGTTTTTCATTTAAGGTTTAAAGAGGTTTGGATAGACCACTGATGTACTATCATTTTCTCTTTTGCTCGCCAGGAAACTCATTTTTGTTTTTCTATTGTTTTTGTGTTTTTGAAATTTTTTGATGTTTTTGGATTTTCCGATTTTTGGATTTACTCCCCCTAAAATCAATAAACTAAGACAAATTTAAAACACAAGGATATTTACAAAAATGATTTTCCGATGTTGGTTTACTCTTGCTTGACCTTGATGCCGTTTACCAAAATTAAGTTTTAATCAGAAAAGATTTATCGAATTTTGGAAAAGTGAGTTGGCATGTCGGTAAGCGGTGCGGACCATGACAACATTGATGAGTTTCATATTGAAACAATCACGTGTGAGGTGATTTTTGAGATCAATGTGTCAGGTCAAAGAGTGCTGTATGAGATGATAATAATTCATAAAGCAGCTTAAATAACGACAAGCATAGGAGAATTTAGAAATTTTAAAAACCGTATCCTGCAACTGTTTCGTGCATTGCAAGGAATCTGAGCACTCTCCCAAACTGGATATCCACCCGGTGTGGATGTCAAAGTTGAATTTGCAGCTACTGAGAAGTCTCTTGACAGCAACACGATCAAAAACCTCCGGGTCCGGCTGGTCTTCCACATTGCACCAGCGAAGGTCTTAGTCTTCCTCTTGAGAAGTAGTGTGTGGTTGTTCAATCCACAACAAGACATTCGCACATCCGGTGTAGTTCGTTCAACAAACACATTTTCTTCAATCACACCGCGAAGAAATGTACACTACACGTCCATTTTGTTGATTTTGAACTTCAGACGTTCTTCAGGTGCATACATTTCATTGGAATCTTTCCTGAGGACCCGATCAAAAACCATAACGACCAAATTTTGGCACATGCTTCATTTGGTCGAATTTTCCAATTTCCAATTTCTTTTATCAGATATTTCTTCTTTTCTTTTTCTCTCCATCAAAGGCAACAATTTCTTTTGTCGCCTATCTTGTGCAAGGACGCTCCACTATCAACAATCCTTTGACTATCGATAGTTCCTCCTGGAACTTCCTGCACACTCACTCAGAGATTAGTTGGAGAGAGGGACCCAAGCCTTCATAGACTTGGGTTGCCCTTGAGAATCAAGAAATGTAATTTCAATCTCTTGATGATTTGGAAATTTAACGCCTCCCCCTGAACCTTCACCTGTTTTCGGTTTCCAAGCTTGTTTCAGTTTACCAGATTGTGTATTATGTACAATTTCTGGTTTTAAAGATTGTGACAAACTAGGTTTCCTTTTAACAGTTTCCGGTTTTAAAGCCTTTTCGATCACCCTTACATTTTTACGTCGTTGTTTTGTTTCTTGTTCTTTAATAGTGCGTTTATCATGTTTTGGAGAAACAGGACGACGTTGTGAGTGACCTTGTTCAGAGGGGGTTCTTTCAACAAAATTTGGTTTGGGCGAGTTTGTGCAGTCTTTAATGATGTGCCCAAACTTCCCACATTTGAAACAAGTTCTCCTTTCAACAAACTTAGGAGAATTTGATCGACTAGCAGATGTCGAACCTGTAGAACCTGAGGTACTTGCTCTTTCATCACACCCGTTTGTGTGTTGGGTGTAATTGTTATCGCTATTTCGTTTCAAAATCTTGACTTGTTGTACAAAATCGGTGTTTGATTTGTTTTCAAAAGTCTCAATTTTGTCCGTACCCCTTGATGCTACAAATTTAACATCCTTGCTTTTCTTCTGATAACGAGCTCCTTTTGTTTCAACCTTAGCCTTTGGCTTTGGAGCTCGTTGTGGTTGTTTTCCCTTAAAAGCAATTGGTTGTTGCTTTGTTGGTGATTTCTGATTTCCAAATTGTTTTCTGATTTCAGCCTTTGGAATTGGATCACATTGAGTTACAGTAACTCCAGGGATCGTCTTTCCCAAAAACTTGCTTGTGTTATCTTCAAAAACTTTATCAATCAAGGATGGATTGACATTCTTAATTGGAAAATCATTGTCTGAATAAATTTTAACATCTCCGACCAAAGTGTACAACAAATTATTGCTTTTAACAGCAGACACACTTTCTTTGTCATTCTTGACATCTTTGACAGGATCTATCACTTTCTTGGCAACAGGTTGCACGGCAGGAGTAGGAGGATCACAAAGAATATGATTCTCTATTGGAATTCCTACTCCTTTCGTCTCATCAAGTGATTCATCCTGGTCACTTACATCTGATTCATCATCTGTAGAATCATAGTCCTCAATGGTTGGAGGACTTTGATTTGAAGCACATGATGACTTTTCTTTGTTATCAGATGAGCCCTCCGATGAATTGTCCGGTTCGAACCCTAGGCCAGTAGAAAATTCCTCAACATCAAGAGGCACACTGGGTTCATACCGAGGCATTTCCTCTTCATCGGGCATTTTGGTATAGTTGTGTCTCAAAGGGGGTGGACACGCCTTATACCCTACGCCTTTCACATTACCTTTCAGTTTTTGAACGTCTATGATGTGATCGAGCACAAATCGGGAGTTAGAATAACTCTCCAACTTTTGCTTGATAGCATCATGCTCGCATTTGGCAATGGCTAACTCCTTTTTGGTTTCCTCAACAAGATTAATATAATCGTTAATACTAACTTGTTTATGATAAACAACTTTGTTCAATTCGGAAACACTTTTCTTTAGGGTTTCAATTACAGATTTAAAATCCTTTTCGTTTCGAGTTAACACCATGTTTGCCTCTTGGCACTTGGACAGTTCAATAACCAAACTTTGATTGTGACTATGAACCGTTTCAGATTCACGTTTCAATTCATCACATTTAAGTTTCATATCGGCACAATCACTACATATGCTAGGAGTTTTAGCTTGAACCTGACTTGTAGAATCTGTGACATTAGCCACAAAGGCAATCTGAGAAGAGAAAGATCCATCTTCAGTGAGAATCTTCTCCATTTCGTTCGATGTAGCATCAGCTTTCTTGATCAAGTCAGATTTTTGACCTTTTGTCTCCTTGGCATCATCCGACAAATTATCCGCTTCAGAATCAGTTCTTTCATTTAAATCCGATTCTTCATCCGAACTGCCACTATATCCTGAACTGTCATCATTTCCCAAAGATTCACCATCATTGACATTCTTGACAATTTCAGCATAGAACGCAGTTCTTGTTTGATCACCGTTTCCCAACTGTATGGCCGGACCACAATCGACACTTGGATCAAATTGAGGCTGTGTTGTGGAGACTTGGGCTTGTAGTTGGGTTTGATTGAACTGTGGACACAGAGAAGAGCCTGTATTGGATACAAACGCCGTTTGAAGCTTCGGTTGCTGAACAGAACTAGAACTAGCTGAAGGACCAAAACCAGGCAAATACATTTCTGTGTTTTGAGTAGGTATAATCCTTTTAGCTTTCCGAATTTCCTCTTCGTTCTTGTGCTCCAACTTCTGAATGAATTCATAGATATTAACATTGACAGCATCTAAAACGCCCGTATGCTTTAAAAGCTCAATGAATGGGCTCCACTTTGGAGGTAGAGCATCAGCAAACCGTGCTACCATTTCCTGTTGAGATGTATGAACACCAAAATAACACATTTCACACATCAAATGATAATAACGAGTAGTTATATCATTTAGGGTTTCATTCTCTAAGAAATGAAATGATTCGAATTTCTTCTTCAACAGATCATGATGTGTCTTTCTGGTAGCTGCATATCCTTCTCCTCTCGCTACCACAAGATTCTGTATGTTTTGATTTTGATTCGACAGCAATGCCCATTGACTAGCACTTATTGATGGCTGTGGAAACATACTCTTTGCCCAAGCTGCAGCGAAGGTTAGCTCTGATACCACTTGTAGGTCCCTCTCGGAGGATGACGAACCTAAACCTTGTTATACTAACCCACTAGCGAGTGCGGAATCCAAGCTAGCAAGCAAACCGAGATGAAACAAGTATAAACACAAACACACAAAGGTTCACCGATTAACACCACTTGTATTAATGCGTATGAAAGGTTCCGGTTACAAGCACAATGTTTACAAATCAGTTTTGCAAACTCTCAAGGTGTGTGTGTGTTTCGGACAGAATGCTCTCAACTTTCTATCTCTCTATGTGTGCATCTGTCTCAAGTCTAACTGAAATTAACACACTGCATGGGTATATATATACCCAGCACTGATTGTCTTGTCCGAAGGATCCGATAGATGATCGAAGGATCATCTATCGATGTCAAAGCCATCGAAGGATTCATGCATACCTCGAAGGATGGTATATCCTTCGAGGTCCATCTGCATCCATCGAAGCATATCTTTCGAGCAGATCGAAGGATCTAAATCATCCTTCGATCTCTTATCCTTCGAGACAGACAAAAGACAACCATATTTCTAACTGTTTGGCCAAGTCAAACTAGGAGGACAGTTGACTTGGTCAAACTTACATGACTAACAAGGACATCGTTTATAACGTGACCGAATACAGACAAAGTACAGACACAAGTGCACCAACACCCACCCTCCTAGGTCCATCACCCTCAAGCCCTTTCTACGTGGCGGTGACTTGGCGGCCCATTCTCTTGAGAATGAGGCTCTCCATACCCTCTAGTCTTATGTCCCTTGACGGCTGATTATGAAAGACTATATATAGGATTTGAAAGACTATATATAGGATTTGAAAGATAGGATAATTAATGCTGGATTGAAAAAAAGAATATCAAAGTGGTAACTTCCAACACAAGTTGGGCCATTTAAATAAACGTTCATGTCATTGAACAAGGCCCCGCGTCGTGCCAAGTCACACGAATACCCCCTCGTGTCGCGGGGACTTGCTCTTTGACCGACTTCCAAAAAAAACGAGCCGACATAACTTGGTTAATTCCCACGTGTCGTGCAAGTAAACAAGTATCCTGGTGCATGTCGCGGCCCTGTCCCCGTTGACTTTTTTCAGTTTCAATCCATGTTTTGACTTGTCAAGCTCGTGTTTTCGACTCGTTCACTCTTGTAACCTATTTTAATACCTGTTAATCCACAATGAACCACGTATAATAAGTATATAAATAATAATGAATTAACGTATTTACTACACTAAAACTTAACGCGAATTAATACTAATTACACATATTTTAACCCGACATCACATCCTCACACTTATCTTTTTTCGTCCCAAAAAATTATCTGCAATGGAATCACAATCAGAAACATTGACATCTAATATATTCTATTATTTTATTAACAAGTCAAACCACACGTTAACCAAGATTGCAGGTTTACGATCCACCTAAACCGAACCACTAGCTTCTGAGCCCTTATTCACGATTCATTAAGTTCAAGTATTTTAATTATCTATGGATCTCACACTCAAAAGACTACAACGCCACCTAATCCCATTTCAAGCTTATAAGATTAAAAGATTTATAATCTACCGTCTTATATAAAAACTCTAATGCTATTCCGATTAAATTTATGATGGATAGATGGGTGATATTGCGAGCTTTACATGCGTTTGCTTATGATCAGTTTAGCAGACATACCCCACACGAGTCACCATCCCCATGGTTAATGCCATAAACTTCACATATTTTTTTATAACTCCACCTAGAGGGTATGTAACGTATGAGTCGTTATCCCCGTGGCAATACCATAGGCTTCGTTTTTTCTCCCTTTTTTTCAACATGTGCACAAATGAATAGATGGAATTTTTTTTGGGCGCCACACTGTTTCGGATTTGTTTTCACAAAAAGAAACAGGTGTGCCAATTTAATCGGAAAAACTTATAAGCTTTTTACCTATGACGTACCTCTTATACTTTCCACAGTTTCAATTTTGCCATAGCTCCTAAGATGAGAATTCACAAGACTCCTAATTTAAGTATATTATATCGATCCAAAGGAACTCTCCAATTTGTTGGGCCTACCCACATATCCTAAGTTAGACGTGTTTTTAACTGTTTCGTTATCTCATATATATAGTAATTAAAAGCCAACGATCCGATTATATCTATCATCTTCCATTTTATTGCAAAAAATTTACGGGACATTTTCAATTTTTTTTCAATTTTATAGATTTTTTTTTTACTTTTTTTAATAATTTTTTTGTTTTTTTTTTTTGTATTTTTTTATAATACTAACTAAACCGCTAGTTCCCCCTCCCCACACTTAAAATCTACATTGTCCTCAATGTGGAAGAAAACTACAACTCAAAAATAAAGAAAAAAAATATGTGTACAAAAGATTGGAACAGACTCCCCTGGTTAAAGCAGCATGATCCTCGTGAACATTGTTCTAATGAGGCCGTATAGCATTTCATTCGCGGCTGCGACTCAATGTGGGAGGCTTATCTCAAATCAAATTCGAATCATCCTCGTTCAAATGGAGATTGAGTATGGACGAAACGATCGAAGTTTGCAAAACAAAGCTCAAAACACTCCAAACAAATTAAAAAAAATCATGGTACCAATAAATAAAATAAAACAGAGAGCACAATAATTTTGGTTTTGTTTTGTGTTATTTATTATTTTTTTGCTTTTTTTATATTTTTTTTAGAAACCTAAAAAAAACTAAGCGCACTAATTCCCCGGCAACGGCGCCATTTTGACGACTGTCGTAAGAGTCAATCAAAAACCTAATTAAACTACGTAGATAGCGTAAGTAGGGTTTCGTATCTACGGGGAATTTGTGGTTTGCGTCAAAGAATCTAACTTAAACTAAATTATCTAAATTGGGGGTTTGTTTAGTTGATTGCAAAGAAAACACGATTTGTCACGAAAGTGTTATCAGATTAAGAAAGCATAACCTCCACTCGGAATCCTGAATACCCGTTTTAACATAAAAACCCGTTTACCGATTCAAAACACCACATAGACACGGCATTGGAATTAATGGATTAAATTAATTATCAGTGATAGTTTTTAACATTCACCATTCAATCTAACAATCCGTTTAGTTATACCAATTACCCACCAAATTACCAACCCGCTAACAACGCAAGTATGTTGCCAATACGCTTGATAAAACGACACACAATTCAAGTATAATAAAACGTTTCACAAATCCAACACAAGTAGTCAAGTTATACTAGTTTATACGAATCTGAAAAAACAAATAATTATATCAAACCGGGCAAACGTTTATCTAGGCAGAAGTCACGAGTGGTTTAGCCGCTCATGCTTGTGCGTTCAGCTTCGGTTGTCATCCCGTGTTGATCGAACATGCTAGATTGGTTGAGAGATGAAGAGAATGATCAAAAGTAATATTAAATTCGTTCCTAATATTCAGGAAAGTCGGCTGTTGAATTCAAAGTTTCTGAATGTGATTTGAGACCATGATTTAATTCTCCATTCGTCCCTTATGTCCCTAGACGACTGATTATGAAAGACTGTATATAGGATTTGAAAGACTATATATAGGATTTGAAAGATAGGATATAGGATTTGAAAGATAGGATAATTAATGCTGGATTGGAAAAAAGAATATCAAAGTGGTAACTTCCAAGACAAGTTTGGGCCATTTAAATAAACGTTCACGCAATTGAACCGGGCCGCGCGTCGCGGCACGTCACACGAACAACCCCGTGTCGCGGGGACTTGCTCTTTGACGGACTTCCAAAATGAACAAGCCGACATAACTTGGTTAATTCCCGCGTGTCGCGCAAGTAAACAAGTATCCTTGTACGTAGGGGTGCAAACGAGCCGAGCTACTCGCGAGCTACTCGAGCTCGGCTCGAAAAAGAGCTCGAACGAGCCGAGCTTAAACGAGCTTGAGCTCGAGCCCGAGCCTAAAAACAAGCTCGTTTAGTAAACGAGCCCAAACCCGAGCTTCGCTTATCGAGCTCGAGCCGGCTCGCGAGCCTAATCGAGCTTTCTGTTTATATATTTTTTTATTAATATATTAAATATGTATTTATATAATAATAATTACCATTTATATAAATATAAAAAATAACTTAATTATATGTATAATAATAATTATAATTAATATAAATTAATTAATAAATACTAAACGAGTCGAGCCCGAGCCAAGCTCGAGCTTGAAAAATTACCTTCGAGCCGAGCTCGAGCTTTAGAAATAAAGCTCGAATCGAGCCGAGCTCGAGCTCGAGCTTTCATATGTTAAACGAGCTCGAGCTCGAGCCTGGTCGAGCTCGGGCTCGGCTCGGCTCGTTTGCACCCCTACTTGTACGTGTCGCGGGCCCTGTCCTCGTTGACGTTTTTCAGTTTCAATCCATGTATTGACTTGTCAAGCTCGCGTTTTCGACTCGTTCACTCTTGTAACCTATTTTAATACCTGTTAATCCACAATGAACCACGTATTATAATTATATAAATAATAATAAATTAACGTATTTACTACACTAAAACTTAACGCGAATTAATACTAATTACACATATTTTAACCCGATATCACATCCCCACACTTATCTTTTTTCATCCCGAAAAAATTATCTGCAATGGAATAACAATCAGAAACATTGACATCTAATAATTCGATTAGTTTATTATGAAGTCAAACCACATGTAAAACCAAGATTGCAGGAATACGATCCACCTAATCCCAACCACCAGCTTCTTCTGAGCCCTTATTCACGATTCATTAAGTTCAAGTATTTTTAGTTATCTATGGATCTCACACTCAAAAGACTACAGCGCCACCTAATCTCATTTCAAGCTTATAAGATTTAAAGATTTATAATCTACCGTCTTATATAAAAACTCTTATGCTATTCCGATTAAATTTATGATGGATAGATGGATGATATTGCGAGCTTTACATGCTTTTGCTTATGATCAGTTTAGCGGACATACCCCACACGAGTCACCATCCCCATGGTTAATGCCATAAACTTCACATATATTTTTTATAACTCCACCTAAAGGGTATGTAATGCATGAGTCGCTATCCCCGCGGCAATACCATAGGCTTCGTTTTTTCTCCATTTTTTTCAACATGTGCTCAAATGAATAGATGGAATTTTTTTTGGGTGCCACACTGTTTCGGATTTGTTTTCACAAAAATAATCAGGTGTGCCAATTTAATCGGAAAAATTATAAGCTTTTTACCTATGACGTACCTCTTATACTTTCCACAGTTTCCATTTTGCCATAGTTCCTAAGATGAGAATCCACAAGACTCCTAATTTAAGTATATTATATCGATCCTAAGGAACTCTCCAATTGGCTTGGCCTACCCACATATCTTAAATTAGACGCGTTTTCAACCGTTTCGTTATCTCATATATATATATATATATATATATATATATATATATATATATATATATATATATATATATATATATAGTAATTAAAAGCCAACGATCCGATTATATCTATCATCTTCCATTTTTTTGCAAAAAAAATACCAAACATTTTCAATTTTTTTAATTTTTATAGACTTTTTTTAATATTTTTTTTTGTTTTTTTATAAGACCTAACTAAAACGCTAGTTTCCCCTTCCCACACTTAAAATCTACATTGTCCTCAATGTGGAAGGAAACCACCACTCAAAAATAAAAGAAAAAAATATATGTACAAAAGATTGGAACAGACTTCCCTGGTTAAAGCAGCAGGATCCTCGCGAACGTTGTTCCAATGAGGTCGTATAGCATTTCATTCGCGGTCGCGACTCAATGTGGGAGGCTTATCTCAAATCAAATTTGAATCATCCCCGCCCAAATGAAGATTGAGTATGGACGAAGTGATCGAATTCTGCAAAACAAAGCTCAAAACACTCCAAAGAAATTAAACAGACTCATGGTAAAAATAAATAAAATAAAACAGTGAGCACAATATTTTTGGTTTTTTTTTGTATTATTTATTTATTTATTTTTTGGTTTTTTTATAATTTTTTAGAAACCTAGAAAAACACTAAGCGCACTTATTCCCCGGTAAGGGCGCCATTTTGACGACTGTCGTAAGAGCCAATCAAAAACCTAATTAAACTACGTAGATAGCGTAAGTATGATATCGTATCCATGGGGAATTTGTGGTTAGCATCAAAGAATCTAACTTAAACTAAATTATCTTAATTGGGGGTTTGTTTAATTGATTGCAAAGAAAACATGATTTGTCACGAAAATTGTTATCAGATTAAGAAAGAGTAACCTCCACCTAGAATCCCGAATACCCGTTTTAACATATAAATCTATTTACCGATTCAAAACACCACATAGACATGGCATTGGAATTAATGGATTTGATTAATTATCAGAGATAGTTTTTAACATTCACCTTACAATCTAACAATCCGTTTAGTTATACCAATTACCCACCAAATTACCAACCCGCTAACAAAAGTCGGCTGTTGAATTCAAAGTTTATGAATGTGATTTGAGACCGTAATTTTTTTTTTGAAAGGAAAACTTCATTAACAACTGGCCCATCCCAAAAAAAGGCGGCCAACACAACTATACAAATTTACACCAATCGTTCCATGTTACATCATTGAACTTAGACCTATTTTTAAACCAAAGAAATCCAATGGATTTAATCGCACTAACCACTTCCTCAACTTTCCGAGTTTTGTTCGAAAAAACAAGATCGTTCCTGGCTTTCCAAACTTGCCAACATGTGATAATCGCAATCTCTTTAAAGGCTAAGAGAGGCCAACCTTTAAGACCACAATAATTATGGAATTCAAGAATATCTCTGACCGAAAAAGCAACCAAGTCTGGCACTCTGCACCAACGAGTAATTTTCATCCAAACCACCGAAACGAACCGCGGGCAGAAGTCATCCGAGAGCTGGATATTACGTTTGCATAGCTCCACCTTAGTCGGAAGTCTGTCTAACTCGGCCCACCACGCAAAAAGGTTGCATTTTAACGGAACCCACTTACACCATTCCTAAACATACCAGGAACTGAAATCATTATCTTTATCAAATAAGAGTTTAACGGATCCCACACTAAAATCACCCGACTCGTAATTAATGTTAAATTCCTATTTTTTTGTCCCTGTATGTCGGCTGGATTGAAAAAAAGAATATCAAAGTGGTAACTTCCAACACAAGTTTCGGCCATTTAAATAAATGTTCACGTCATTGAACCGGGCCGCGCGTCGCGGCAAGTCACACGAACACCCCCGCGTATCGGGGGACTTGCTCTTTGACTGACTTCCAAAATAAATGAGCCAACATAACTTGGTTAATTCCCGCGTGTCACGCAAGTAAACAAGTATCCTGGCACGTGTCGCGGGCCATGTCCCCGTTGACTTTTTTCAGTTTTAATCCATGTATTGACTTGTCAAGCTCGCGTTTTCGACTCGTTCACTCTTGTAACCTGTTTTAATACCTGTTAATCCACAATGAACCACATATAATAAGTATATAAATAATAATGAATTAACGTATGTACTACACTAAAACTCAACGCGAATTAATACTAATTACACATATTTTAAGCCGACATCAGCGATGTAAGCTACGAAAGCGAAACCGTAGCTTACGTGGCATATGGTTACTTGTGCGTAGCCTACGGTCTGCCATACATGATTTTCCAGAAAGTTTACACCGTAACCTACGGCCAGGAGGCGTAGGCTACGACACACAAGAGTAAGCAGCATGAGTTTGGTATTGGACAACATTTAATGGGTTTGGAAAAACCCTAATAAAGAGGCGCAGACTTTAAGACTTGGGGATTTAATATATTCCATCAAAAAAAAAGATCATCATCATTACTTGGCTGGCAGACATCAACAAAGTCTAGGGGTCTAAAAGTCAATTGATTTTTTTTTTTTAACGGCCAACGAATCCTCCAAATGGGCTACTGGCGAAATTCACCACATCGGGATACACTCGCCTTACGAACCGGGGAAAACCCCCACCTAGGGCCGAAGCCCGTGAACACTCGCCCGAAGGCACGACAGTGCGGTGAGGTAAAACCCGCTCAGTTCAAGGATCGAACTAGCGATCGCCGCCTACTCGCCTAGTCTCCTATCATCACCAGGTGCCGCAGAAACTAAATGCTAGGGGCAGGAATTAAACTTGAGTCACTTGGAACACAAGGTCTCTCTCTTACCACCCCACCACTAGCTCATTGGCCTAAAAGTCAATTGATGAAAGTTATTATGTTGAAGAAAAAGAGTTGGCCACATGCGACGTAAGCTACGGAAGCGAAACCGTTGCTTACGGTCCAACTATTTCAGCAATCAAAGTTTAGCAAGTATAAACATGGCATACAGTTACTTGTGCTTAGCATACGGTCTGCCATACATGATTTTCCAGAAAGTTTACATCGTAACATACGGCCAGGAGGCGTAGGCTACGACACACAGGAGTCAGCAGCATGTGTTTGGTATTGGACAACGTTTAATGGGTTTGGAAAAACCCTAATAAAGAGGCACAGACTTTGAGACTTAGGGGATTTAATATTATTCCATCAAAAAGAAAAAGATCATCATCATCACTTGGCGGCAGACATCTGTCACACCCTAACCGATGGCGGAAACATCGGGGCGCGGCATTAGGTAAACCATATTGCTCAAGAGAATCTATAACAACTATTAAACGACAATACTTAAAAGGTTCATTGTCCCATACCAATAAACAAATATTTCAAAAACAGTCATCACAGAGTTCACATCTCTTAAACAAAAACAAGTCCAACAACCTAGATTTTTATATAATGAGTTTCTAGACTTCCTAATCCATTGCAGCAAAACAGATCATCAACCTGTCACATACGTTAAAATAAAGTCAATACATAAAGTAAAGGTGAGTACACAAGTTTGCATAGATATAGTATAAAAAGCATTTACGTATAACCAGCATGTAACACATAACGGGCGAAGCATGTAGCTACCAATAATGATACAACCTAACCACGTAACTGTGATGTAGAGTATGTGTGATCCTTTGTAACACCCCTAATTTATTAAACTATAATTTATTAAACGTGAAGTAAAGTAATGTGATCCTTTGTAAAGTAAAGTAATGTGATCCTTTGTAACACCCCTAATTTATTAAACTATATAAGTTTGTGTACATGTATAAGTTATAATATTAATAATAAAATGGTGAGAATAAAACTAGGAATAAATAACCTAGTTAAAATCTTGTCATAAAAGAAGGGGAATAAAAGCATTTTAACCCTTTTATAAAATTTAGAGACTTGAGGGGCCAATTGTGTCATAAGTGAAAGTTGTTTTACTACACAGGATAAGTATTCAAAACACACTCTGTGTGTGTTATACCCTATTCGACCAAACCCCAGGAGACAGAGAACTCCTTCTACACAAACCTAAACCACGAAATTTTACCAAATTCAAGGAAGTAAAATTAATTAGAGATCAAATTCGAGTTAAATTAGTGATCACTATACTTAGGAGATCACAAGGTATGTTTAATTTTGATCTTTGATGAAGTTTCGATTCTTCTTCTTCTTGAATAGTCATAACTGAAATTATTGAAGAATTAATTGATATTATGGTTAAATTATGATGAATACAAGTCTAAGAACAAGTCTTAGACAATACTATGATCAATTCATGTCCTAATCTATTAGTTTCAATGTTCTTTATATAAGGGTATATGGGTTTTGAGGTGAATACTAGAATTCTTGAGATACTCGATGTTAATTGAATGTTAAGATGCAAATTTGAGTGTTGTTTCATTCATATTAGGCATATGATTATGAAAATGAGGATTTCATATGGGTAATTTGTTAATCATGAACATAATTTTGTTAGCATCATAATCTCGCCTTTAAAGTGTTCGATAAAATGTCTAAATGAATCGGAGTGATAGAAAATACGAAGTAATCGCTCAATAGAGTAACTCAAAGTATGAAATGTCGAATATTGAACCATGAGTTCTAAACAATATATTCAAATTGAATTGTATAGGTAATTTGGGTGGATCATCTAATGGGCAAGAATAATCATCTAAGCAAAGGATTTCGTACGTAATAATCGGACGAGAATAATTAGAGATTTCGATGATGAAAAAATGATGAAAGTGGTGGATTACGCTTCAAAGTTTAAACGGGTCAAATTGACTCGAATATTACATGTTTGATTCTAATAAAGCGATGGAATTCGCTAATGAAATCAAACGGGTCAAAATCACCCAAAGTATTGAACTTTGGTAAGTTAGAGCGATGGATGTCGCTAATTAAGTGAAATGGGTCGATTAGGCAATATGTACTTTGATAACGGCACTTGAGTTTTTTCATAAAATGTGTCGTAAATAGAAGTATGATTGATTTGTATTGGTTAAAGCAGTTTGAAGTTATAAAAGAAGGTTATGGTTCAAAGTTTTTGAACGGGTCAAATAAATTGTCAGAATTTATGATTTTGGATAGCACAAAGTTAAGAAAATTGCAAATCATGACAGGGGATTTTGATTCTATGTTGTAAAGGATCGAATTATGATCACGTAGGAAGAAACGGGACCTAATTTGGATCAATAAAGAGGAAGTTATGATCGTTTTCGTAAAATCTAGTTTGGCTGGAAAAATGCAGGCTTGAAACCAAACCTGCTGTCGAAATACACATGTCGCGTCACACGATGGAGGGAACAAATCAGTGTCGCGGCACGCGACACCTGTCGCACCACGCGACAGGGTTGGGGGATTTGTGTCGCGGCACGCGACGGGTCACCAGTGTTGAAATTTGTTGTTGATTGCTGTTTTATTCATATAAACTCATAAAAACAAGTTTTTAGCATTCATTACTAACAAGTTTGAGTGTTTTGGTGATTTGGTAACTCATGAAATGTGTCGGATGAAGATCAAGCGCGCACAAGGACCGAACACACAAATTACAAAGCTTCCGCTAATACAATAGTTTCTTTTGTCATGAAACTTATGTGTAATAATTATAATTGTTTTTTTAGAAGGTTTTAAACTCCATGTAAATGTCGTTTTGTTAATGTTTTGTAAAAACAACAATTTAAACGCGATATATATATCATTTGAATTATCAAATTGTCTTATGGGTCTTACATCCTTAGCAACCCCTGTCACACAGGTGCTGAGTCTAAACTATAGTACTCTCTTTGCTAAAGGCGATCTAGTGTAACACTGTGTAAGCATAGTAACAAGCATTCAACAAATCACGTATAACATGCGGGAGCGGTTAGTGTTTATAAAGTGTTTGCGTTGTGTGTAGTGTTTTGATATAGAACGTATGTAACACCCAAAAGTGTGTTAAACGAAAATGGGTTCGAGTATACTCATAGAGCATGTACTAATCAAGAAACACGATCCTCGATGGATTGAAGGGAGCGCTAGGTCAGCCTGCATACGGGAACGGAAGCCCTCCAGAGTGCTGAAACGGTCGGAAATCAGAGTGTCAGGGGAAACAGAAGCTTCGTATGAAGGTAGGTCTTCGTACATGTGCTGCTTCCGTTGTCCAAAATCGAGTGTCTTTGCGTCGTCTTCGGAAAATCGAGTGTTCATCCCCCAACCTTAAGCTACTGATTAAACTTAAAGTCGGAGAGGTCTTTGATTACGTCACGAGTGGGAATCGGGCTGTTAGGTGTAAAACCAGCGCCTTCGTACGAGGCAGGCAGCGCCTTCATACGAAGGCAGCGCCTTCATACGAAGGCAGTGCCTTCGTACGAAGCTGGCTTCGCACAGAACAGTCCAGTTCACAAACGTGGTTGTTTTTGGCATTCGGTGCTATGTTTTCGCTTGAATCGGATTTGTTTCCGAGTCCTCTTCACGCTGGTTTCGACATTACCTCGTTCCACTATTCAGTGAGCGAGATACATGCCGTTTTTGGTCCGTTTTGGGTGTAAAAATCAAGTTTAAGAAAGGTTCCTGCATTATAATAAAACACGATTCCAAGTAATTACGCGTAAAAGCACAGAATTTCACGTGAGTTCACATAATGCATGTATGGGCCAAATAACATATAAATTTACACAATTTATATTTATTTAATTGTTTCAGAATTATTATTTCACTTAATCACCAATGTTCAGGGACAGGCTCGTGTGTGGTTAGGTAATTATCTGAATTGTCGTTATGTGAGTGTTCGTGTAATAACTAACACACTTAGTTAATCCAAACCAAGTGTAATGCATAAATGAATGCTCGAGACAACGTGTCACACCCCCAAAATACCACATGCGGGAATCCCCGTGAGGCGTGTGACGTACCAGGATCTAGTCACCAATCACATTGAACTCATAATAATATTTCAAATAAAACTTTCATTTATTAAAATAAAGCATTACAAAACATTATCCATTATTCAGCGGAAGCATAATACAACAATTTAGAGTTTCATAACCCAAGTGTTTTAAAACCATTAGACTTGTCTTGCGATTCCATGTATCTCGACCCATGACCACTCCAGCATTCCAGACAGCAAGTTCCAATGATATGCACCTATAGGCCTGCAAGCATGCAGAGAAAGTGTATCAGCATAACGCTGGCGAGTTCACTGATTTGTTAAACCGATTGTTACCAAATACTGATTTATGTTATGTTGATAATAACTCGATACCTCAGACGGCTCCTTTTTGCCCTTCTCCAATGCTCTATCAAACATTGGTCATGAATTTAAAGTTATTAGTTCACACCCGTCCTATCCAGGTACGTCGTGAGGGTGCCAAACCTAATAGCGCTATCAACTAATAACCCTGTTGCCCTACAAGCAACTAGTTCGGTAGTATGATGGGACTTAAGGGATAGAAAGTGAGTGTATTATCCAACATCAACATTTATGAAAACTGCCTCATATCCCCTACAAGGATATGGGTTTATGAAAATCCATTTATTTGTTTGCCTGTTTGATTGTCCCCACCGGACGCATGCTTGTATTGAGAGTAGTGAACTCACCTTAGACTGCTTGGTATGTTGCGTTACATTACCCGTTCCAAGTTGGTCAACCAAACCCTACCGAGGTTACCAAAGATGATCAGTTTCGTAAACACATATCCAGATCACGTATTCAGCAAATCACATGTAACACCATTGTCACGTAACACATAGCAAACGCTTAGATTTCATACATGTTCATAACACAAGTTCATGTTCCAACAGTAGTTATCAATAAAATCAGTTTCATAGTCAATTAAATCACGTATCTTCATAGATTGCATTCGCCACAAAGATCACTGTATAACACATAGCAAGTACTCAAATCTCATTCGAGTCCTCATCTCACATGCATGTCACATACATCACTAAACAGGTGGGATTTCTACTCACCCGAGCCAAATCAGGTTCCTCATTCACAATTAACATTGTAAGACCCGGCTTAATATAACTAGTTTAATGATATAAAACTTGCATTTAGTACAAAATTTAGAGTTTACAATAACTTTCATGATTTTAAGACCATACCTAATCATAATATTCATGTTAAAACCCTAATAATCAAATATTCAAAACAGAACTACAAGTGTTTACATATTCTTAAAACAAAATAGATCAAGTGCGGAAGCGTTGAATTTTGTGTTCGGTTCGGATGCGTTTGCTTGATCATCATCCACATACGTGTATTACCTAGAAACTGAAAATTTGGATAAACATTAGTATTAAGGTCCTTGGAAATTAACATAATCGAAACTATGTTCAAAAACAAATTCGAGTAATCAAGAATATAAAAATTCAGCATTCATAACTGGGCGCTACCGTAACTTACGGTAGCCACCGTAAGTTACGGTGGCCACCGGGTAACAGTGGTCTGCCGTAAGGCAGTAGGAAACCACCGTAACGTTTTTATTTGCCACCGTAAGTTACGGTAGCCACCGTAACTTACGGTAGCTGCTGTGCATTCTTTCTTGTTTTGCAGTTTTTGCCAATTCCTTTCCTACGCCATCGAAGTTTAATTTCGAACACGTTTATCACATGACTAAGGCTAATTACTCATATCTATATTTTACCAACTATGGCATTTCGCTTCCCTCCCGAGGGATTGCTTACACAATAATCTACATGCTTGTTTCCAAGGTTTCAAACTTGCCTTTTTATACTACTTGACATGCTTAAGTTTCCAAACTTTAACTCCCGTATTAGGGGTTAAATTTCTCAACTTAATTTAGCGTTTCCGCTACACGGCTTACGCTTTGTTTATAACCATTCATCAAGTGATGGTAACTAGCTTCTAAGTTTACTACTCAATTCGTTTTGACCCGTTTGGATGCCGAAATTAAGGCACCATTCGAGACATTTCAAAAATCCATTTCTATCACCTGTTTTGACCCGTTTTACTTGTTTAGGACACATAGTCACTTCCGTGACATATTGGTTTATCTTGTTTACCATGTTTCAATATGACGACAGAAGACTAACAAATAAACTTAATGTAACGAAACAGTAAATTTCGTACCTTTAGAGCACACCTTTCCCACGCGTATTCCCTCCGGCTTGTCCGCTTGATGATCCGGACTCTTTGCCTAGAGAATTCAATTTACAATTTGTTTAGAACTCTTTTCATGATTATTAACGCATCATTATAAACAATAACCAAATCTGCGTTTTCATTCTATTTTTAACATTTAAATCCCCACTTAGGCATTTCAACAAACACCTAGCGGGTCAGATTTTCACATAATCATTACCAAGTTCATGACTTGTAATTATCATCTAATTTCACTTCATTTAGTTAATTTTTACTCATGTCTTAACATCAATATTTCTGAAATTACTTCTTAAATTCAGATTGTGCTAGAACAAGAGTTATAATTCTAGTATTCATCAAGTTTCTTCAAGCTCATCATTCACCTACAATGGTGATTACTAAACCCTACAAGTATCATGCAAGATTTTGTCAAGAAATCATCCAGGGTTCGTTCCTAAACCTCATATCACTTCTCATCAAGTAATCAAGCCAGATTTTCGTTTTTCACATTTGACCTAGAATTCAAGATGCAACAAAATACCACAATTTTACATACCTTTTGATCCCTTTGACGAGGTGATCACAATTCTATGTTCAGATTTCGATTTGGACTTGATTAAGACCTTCAATTGATCAATTTTGTAGAAACTAGGGTTTGGTGAGGAGTTCTGGTCGCCCCCTGCATCCTCTGATCGACCAGTTGGTTTAATTTGTTTTGTTTTAATTAATTTAAGTTTCAAGTTCTACAACCTAGGTCCCTCCATTTTTGTTTAACTTAAAGTTTTGGGTTGTTTCTAACCCAATTATAAGTTATTTCTTGACTTGTAGTTAACTAGGTTATAAATTCCTAGTTAGTTAGTTCTTGTTTATTTTATACTTTATAATTCTAATATAAAGTTTTATATTTTTCGGGGTGATACAAACATGCATCACATAAAGCTTTATAAACATATACATTCATCATCATACGCATCATAAACTATTTACTGTTTAAACTATTTTGTTTGATTGATCACTTGCAGCATCTTAACGAAGAACCAATTCTTCGTGGGATGCTCTCATGGTGAAGAACCCTCCCGGCGAAGAACCATGTTTCGTCGAGAAGTGATGATGGCGAAGAACCTTAGTTGTTCGTCAAAAGCCAGTCAACGAAGAATCAGTTCTTCGTCGACTTGGTTTCTTCGTTGGGGAGTGCTTCGTCACTGCACCTCAGCAGTTTCATGATTCCCTTCTGTGATTCCCCAATACTCTCGTAACAACAACATATCAAAGGACACAATTTAGCACGTTCTTATACATGTTTAAACACCCGTAAGTGCAGCCGTTCATCAACAACGAAATCACTAATCAGGTTCTATGATTACGATAACCCTAATCATCATTTAACAGTTTCATAATCGCATTCCCTAACCAAATCAAACCACCATAATTCCAATGAACACGCAACATCATACTAACCCTAGTTTTTCATGTCACATCCAAACCACGATAACAGTTAATTTATACTCTCTAATCATCATTGATTTATGTACAACAGTACAACAGTTCTAAATCCTCAATTAACATCAAGTATACAGAGTATGCATCGAGATTTCTACTAGCATGCAACACTAAATGCTCATACAAAACCATCACCACACGAAATCATGTATCAGCAATAAGCCAATGAACAGAGACAAGACACTAACCTTAAGGTAAGATAAATCGGTGGGGTTCACGATTAGAAAGCTTCGAATGAGGGATGAGGGGCTGTCGTCGGTCGTTTGAGAGAGAAGGAGAGCTAGGGTTTGCAATAGGGTGAGTTTCGTGAACCCTATACGTGTATATGCTCAAACAGGTGAGTCGGGCCCCTCTTGGGCTTCGAAGGTATTTGGGCTGGCGAAGAACCTTCCTGGCGAAGGACTCTCTTTGACGAAAAACTATACTTCGTCAATAGTAATCCTGGTGAAGAACCTTCTTCGCCAAGCAGTAAAGTTGGCGAAGAACCCTAGTTATTCGCCAGAGTTACGAAGCATGAACATATGTCTAAACATTAAACAACTCCCAAGTTTTCATTTAACAACCAAACATAACAATACATTAATCATTCAAATATCATGCACATGATACAACGTAAAATGAATTGCGAAAACAGGATTGTGAAACAAGTGATGAGTAGAGGAAAGACCTTGAAATCTCGGGTTGTCACATCATCCCCAACTTGAAAGAAATTTTGTCCCGAAATTTGATAAGTAACTCAAAGTGGCAAAGTGTTAGATTCAGGATGACTGTGGATTTTCCTCGTGTAACACCCCGAAAACGGGATTGGTAATTGAACCACGTTAATAATAATGAACAGGTAAAATACCGTTAGTGGTAAAATTAACCCAGTGAATATTAGGATTTAAACAAATAATCCTAATATTAATTAAAAAGGAGAATAAAAGCTTTGAGAAAAGTAAATTATAAGAAGCCCGAGTTAACGGGACTTAAAGTAAAACGGGTTATAACTCCCGGAACCCACTAAATAACTAGGAATATCAACCTAGTTAGTTAAGTGCTTTAAAATAATAAAGGAACTTGATGTAGTAACCTTTATAAACATGGGTAAAGTTGAGGGACTAAAATGGTTAAAATGAGAAATGGGTTTTTATTAATTAAAACTAAAAACACCAAAACACACACATTTATGTGTGTTCTGGTCGCACAAAACACAGGAGCCAAGAAGGGCTCTCAAGCTTAAACCCTAATCAACATAATTTCATCAAATTGAAGGGGCAAATCAAGTCCAAATCAAAATCTAAGCTCAAATTAGTGATCACCTCCATGAAGGGATCATAAGGTATGCCAAATTTCATTATTTAGTTCCATCTTGAATTCTTGGTGAACGTATGAAATCGAAAATTTGGCTTGCATGATTGAAGCTTGGATGAAATTAGGATGAAATCATGTCTAGGAGCAAACCCTAGTCAATAATTTGTTGAATTAGTGTTCATAGATATGAGGTCCATAACCATCCATTTATGTGTTAAATGGGCTTTGTAGAAAGATGATGAACACTAGAATTATGATTATCAATCTAGTGTTATTTGAGCTCCATGAAATAAGTCTAGGTGTTGATGTGTAAACTAGACATTTGAATTTGTGAAAAATGCTCAAAATTGGCTAAATAACTAGTCATGAAACTTGGTTAATGATTTTGCAAAATTATGCCCTTTAGGTGTTTGTTGAAATGCCTAAAAGAAAACTAGATGTTGAAATTTTGAGTAAAAACGCATATTTGAATGTTATGGTGAATTATGTGTTATATGAAATAATAAGAGTTCTAAACAAGTCGTTGATTGAACTCTATAGGCAAAGGAATTGAATCTTCAAGCGGAGAGCCGGAGTTGATGCGCGCTTGAAGGAAAAGCACTAAAGGTACGTAACTTTCGGTTTCGTTACATTATGCATAAACAATAGTCTTAGAAATGTTAATGAGATTGTAGGGTCAACTACGAGTTTGGTATGTCATAGAAGTGACGAAGTTCACTCGACAAACCAAACAGGTCAAAATAGTTAATTAGATATGTTGGTTGATAATATTGTTTAATTAGACATGTTTAGAATGTAAATAAAGTGATGTAATTCACTAGATAAAGAAACGGGTTAAAATATTGGTTGTAATAAGTTTGGTATGTTGATAAAATGGTGAATTCCATCAGACAACCAAACGGGTCAAATAATGGTCGAAATGGTAGTGTACGAAGTGACTTAAACGTCACTCATTAAATTTGAGTTATAAAAGCGTAAACCATGGAATGGATGTGATACGCTAAGGTTGACAAGCCCGGGAATGGGTAATTATGGTTAGAAACCAATGTTGACAAATTATGCAAGTATGTAACTTGGTTCCGTTACATCATGTTTGTATATTGAATATAGTTAGTTAACTTGAATTAGTCTAATAGTGAAATTGGTATAATGCCGAAATGACGAAGTTCATTAGGCATGGCATTGAGTCAAAATGTGTGTTGGAATTAAGTTAGTATGATGATAAAAATGAAGGTTTTCATTAAATGACCAAACGGGTCAAAACAAAGGAAAATTGGTAATATTAAAGTGACGTGAACGTCACTCTATAATTGAGAGTTATGAAAGGTAAAACCATGGAATGGTAATAATACGCTGAAGTTCACGAGCCCGGGAAATGGGTATGTACACTTAAAAGTGAAAAATGAATGATTAACATGTTTTGCAAAGTATGAAACAAATTGGTCGAATAAATGAAACAAGAAATTATAAACAATTCGTTTATAATTCAGGTTTCATATGCTGCGGGAAATAGGATAAATTGATG
The DNA here is from genome assembly GCF_002127325.2 of Helianthus annuus. Lineage (NCBI taxonomy): Eukaryota > Viridiplantae > Streptophyta > Magnoliopsida > Asterales > Asteraceae > Helianthus > Helianthus annuus. Next base: position 148,727,945 of record NC_035433.2, read on the forward strand.
CGTATTTTTATTACAAACGCGTAGGATAAATAATCACCTAAAATGGACTTGTAGATAAAAAGTTATAGCCATTTGAAGTTGGTAATTATAAAAAAAAATGGAGCTGGGCAGATATGCAGGTCCAGAATGCGAACCCGCTGGAAAAGGGTCTCCCCCGCGGCCCGCGATGGGGAAACGTCAATCTGGCGCGACACGCGGGGCCGCTCGCGGCCCGCGAAAGACTCAAGTGAATCTCTTGCGTGGCGCGAGAGATGAAAGTTTTAAATTTTTATTTTGTTTTCATTTATTCGATATTGGGACTTGATTATACTTATTATATGTTGTCAAAACTAACTTCTAAGTTGGTTTTGATGAATAGGTGAAGTAGCTGATATTCCGGATGGCGATCAAGCAAATAACAAGAACCGAACACATCACTTTTGAAGCTTCCACAAGAATATGTTTTGCTTTAGTTCAAAATGGAACATGTAACTCTTGATGTCACATTATGTATGTTTTAAACTAGTAAGGATGAAAATCCTATGTACTTTAATCATGTAGGAACTTTAAACTTAATGGAAAATTTTTGTAAATCCCTGTTTTTCCTAAACAAAAGGTGTATTTAGTAGTAAATTCATATGAAAAATTAAGATGGGTGTTACGAGTTAGGATCCTGTAAAAAAGACTAAAACTGTGAGAAGGGTAAGAAAGAATCTACACCATTAGATCTTTGATCTAATGGTTGAGATTAATAGGGACCAAATTGTAAAATTTGGTTTATTTTTTGGACTGAATTGTAAATTCTAGGGGCAATAAAGTCTTTATACACATTCAAAAATAGAAACTGTCAATCAAAATCCCTATAATATCTCTCTCTCTCCACAAATTCCACTTTTCGTTCTCATCGGAGATTGCCGCTGCACTAGCCACTGTCGTTTATACCCGTCGCTGCTTACCGACATCACCAACGAACAACCGTCACTACCTGTCAGAATCGTTGCCGCTGTGCAAGGAAGGAACCGGCGAGCATCTCGTTTTTGCTCAGTTTGTTTCGGATCAGAAGATATAGGTGAGTTGTTAATGCGTTTTATGTCCCGGCGATTTAACGTGGGATGGGGTTGTCTTTCGATTCCACGACGACACGATGTATGGGTTCCATTACACCATATGTTTACCGTGTGTATGTGAATGGTGTTTTTTTGTATTGAGTGGTGTTATTTTTGTATCGAATTGTGTTATTTTGTACTGAATGGTGTTATATTCTTGTACTGAATGGTGTTATTCTTGTACTGAATGGTGTTATTTTTTACTAAATGGTGTTATTTTTGTACTGAATGGTGTTATTTTTGTTTTACTGCTGAATGGTGTTATATTCTTGTACTGAATGGTATTTTTATTTACTGTTGAATGGTGTTATTTTTGTGCTGAATGGTGTTATTTTTGTGCTGAATGGTGTTATATTTTCTGAATGGTGTTATATTTAAAACACCATGTATGAACATACTCTGAATGGTGTTATATTTATGGACGGTTATAAGTCCTTAAATCCAGGATTTTCTCTCTCCAAATCCTTAAATAAAGGATTACCATATTTAAATTTGTTAATGCATTTACAATCCTACCCTTTTCAATTAATTTTAATCTAATGGTTGAGATTCTTTCTTACCTTTCTCACGCTTTTGGTCTTTTTTACAATAACTCAACCCTGGGTGTTACACCTCGGGTGCCACACAACGTTTAAGATAACGGAGTTTGTGTTAACGGTATTAACCTGAAAATGTCGGGTCTCACATCATCCCATATTGAAGGAATTTCACCCCGAAATTTCAACTAGTAGTTTATGTGCTTGTCGTTCATTGTTTGAACAATTGTGGATACTTACGCATCATCTGATCTTCACGCTCCGACGTGAATTCTAGCCCACAAATACACCCCTACATAGGGTTTTGTTCTTTTCAGAACTCCAAAAGCTTTATGAACTTCGAGAGGAACTTGCATGTGATTGTGATTATGATTGTGCATATCTATATGTGTGTGTATCATGTTATACATGTTCCTGTTTTTACTAGCTATGTTACTCTTTAATTACCTCATTTTGTTATTGGTAGCCTTTTATGTCTATTTACTTAGTTTTGTTTTGTTTGTCTGTTGGTTGCTGAAGTCGAGGGTCTCTTTAGACAGTGGCGAAGTATTGTGGGTGTTCGGGGGTCCACCCGTCCACCCCAATGTTTCGGTTAGAAGTGTATAATTCTGATTTTTCGTCCGAAAATTTTAAAATTATATAGAATCGCACCTCCGATTATTTTTCTAAATTGTATATCCTAAATATTTATAAACTTTGTATATAAATGATGGGTGGTTTTGTAAATATACACTTTGTTTTATTTGGAACTATTATTATTTGACCTGACTTGAATCGAATAGCCAACCCGACCCGACCCAAAACATAACGATAGGAAAAAAAAATTTGGGTCCCATCACTTTACGCCCCCTCGAAAATTTTGGTCAAGCTCCGCCACTGTCTTTAGAAGCAATTTCTCTATCATCATGTATGGAGGTAAGATTTGTCTACATGAGGGTCTCTCTATGTATGGTTGTTGTTGTTGTAAATTGAAGCTTGAGTTGGTTATCACAGTTTCTGATCTATTTTTATGATCAGCATGAACTTAGAATAGAATAGAAAATAGTTAAACCCACCGTGGTCAATAATATACATAATTATAAAACATTTTACGTTACAATACCAATCTAGCTAATTAATCATCAAACAATTTTATTCACCAAACTTTAAAAACAAGTAACAATTCAATACTTAAAAGACCCATGATGATCTAGCAACACGCAAATCATACTTTAGCATGATCCAATGCCACTTTTCTCTTCACACATTATCAAAGGGGGGATACTCTGCTCAAAAAAGAAGAAATTATCTGGATCAACAACACCTTTCACCATAGCCAACCTCTTAAAATTGTCACCAAAATACTTGCTTCCCCACTTCATAGCATTCAAGTAACTTGTGTTATCTGTATTATCATTTTCACCTAACTCCAAATCCCTGTAATTCACATAAGTTGCTCTTGGATTTTTTGCCACATATGGTGTCATATTTTCATACATCTTTCTCATCCAATTTATGCCCTTTTCGAATGATTCAGTGCTGTAATCTTCCCATTTCTCTACATAGTGTAGGTTATACAAATACCCTTTTCGAAAAGGGTAAGCAATTCTCGTGTCATCAATCTCGTGCATCTTTCCACCGAGTGGTTCCAATACAAGAACCGGCATGTCTCCCTCCAAACACCATTTCCATATCTCTTCCAGCTTTTCTTCGGGTATTGGTTCTTTCACATAGTCTGACTTACCAATGCCGTAGCTTTTGGGGACAGAGTTTCTTTCTTTAAGAACATCAATGCTTCTTCGAACTGTATAATCATCAAAGTAAAGTACCGTTTCGATCCAACTCATTTCACTGCAGTCTTTTTCCTGTAAACCCAACTCAGGGAAGCCATCTGTTACGGTCTCCATGAGCTTATCCACATTTCCAAGAAACATCGAGCTGAACTTTACTTCAATTGTTCTGTTTCCTGACTCATTTAAAGCTGGTTTTATTATAACTCTCATGAACAAATCTCGACTTACATTGTGTGAAATGTACTGCCACTTGTTAAAAAGACTCGACCCACCTTCTTCTATAGTCTTGGAAAGGCTAAAAACCGTAACTTTTTCGAACATAAACAAGATTTACTTTCCAAGCGACTACAACACCAAAACTTCCACCCCCACCCCCTCTAATTGCCCAAAATAGATCTTCCCCCATAGATTTTCTATCAAGAATTCTCCCATTAGCATCAACAATCCTAGCATCGATAACATTATCGGCTGCTAGACCATACTTTCTCATCATATTACCATATCCCCCTCCACTTATATGACCACCAACACCGACGGTTGGGCAGATCCCTGCTGGAAATCCAAGATTTTGACTTTCTTTGGACACCCAGTAATAAAGTTCACCGAGGGTTGCACCAGTCTCGACCCATGCAGTGTTCTGACCTGACTCGATGGTTATCGACCGCAGTTCTCTTAGGTCAAGAACAACAAAAGAGGATTCGTAACTTGAAGTGTACGAAAGTCCTTCGCTATCATGTCCACCACTTCGGATTCGGATTTGAAATTTCAATTGTTTGGAACAAAGTATTGCAGATTGTACATGGGAATATTTTAAGGGTATGATTAAAGCTAATGGTTTTGGAGTTGTAGGTGTGGAAAATCGAAGGTTTCGGATGGTTGATTCAAGAATAGGTGAATATTCTGTGTCGTTTTGGCTGAACACAAAGTCCGTAGTTGTGACATTTGAATTATTAGAGAGGCACTGAAGAAAATTATCAGACAGTGGATCCGAAACTGCTGAAGAGATTAAAGCCGTAAGAAGCACAAAGAGATGTAGTAGCGTTTGTGCCATAATACTTAGCTCCTTGTTTTCTTCTTAGTCGTTCAATAATCCTCAGTCACGTCTGTGTATTATCTATACAGACAAAACATCCTTATCTTGACATATTAAAAACTCCTACCATATAGATTAGAATAAGTGGATTAGGTAAACAAACTAAACGTGTAGTTTAGTTATTATGTCAAGAGGTCTTTCTAAAAAATGTTTGGTCTATGTGAAAATATAAATTATTCTATATATGAAGTGTAAGATAATAATTTATCAAAGTAGAATTGTTTTTAACCGAGGTCAGTGGCGGACCCAGAAATTTTTTATATGGGTGCGGATGAAGGGTTCAACCATATTTTCAAGGGGTGCGATCGGGCCATAGAAATCCTAAAGCCTTTACTTCGCTCAAAATGTTTTCTATCTTAACCGGAATACCGGAGAATTTAAGCTTGTTCCTAGCACACCATAAACTCCAGCAAACTATCATAATGATTCCTTGCACCGCGTCCTTATTTTTCTCCTAGACCCTTAAGAACACAAAAATTCTGAGAAGATCCTTGATCGAGAAGGCAAAAATGTTAGGAATCCTACACCAAGAGCTAACACCATTCCAGACAATGGAAGCGACTCAGCACGAAATAAAAATGTGTTCCGAGGTTTCTTCTCAGCTTAAGTGGTTCATTAGTGATCCAAGGATCAAGCCAAAACGAAATCTCTCTCGCTATTTCCAACCACGCCTTTGAGGTAATTCCGGAGAGGTAAACCTCCCGCCTTAGAATTAATAAAAAAACCTTAGCAATGTTGCTCCGAGTACCACTCAAAGACTTCTTGAAAGATATACACTCCCACCCCACCCTACTAGAATGAAGAACGTCAATAACTTTCTTCCAAAGAATATTTATCTCAGTTTTGTATCGCCAACCCCATTTGGTCAAAAGAGAAATGTTAACCTCCTTTAATTTATTTAATCCCAGACAACCTTCTTTCTTATGACAAGAAACCCGATCCCAAGCCACCCTATGCATTTTTCTTTCCTCAAAAGACCCTCCTCAATTTCCTCCGAACTTACTCCAATGCCATATAAGTTAGATTTGTCGATATTTATCGTAAGGCCCGAGCAAAGATAAAAGCACCGAAGAATTCTCACAACGTTTCCACTTCACTACTAGAAAAGTGGTTATTTTGCTACGGAAATTTCCTACGCAAAAAATGTCTCGCAAATTCTGACACATTTACTACGCATTTCCTACAGAAAAAAGACCTTGATTTTTTTGGACAATTTGCGACACAATAGTGACAAAAATACTAATTCTAAGTATTGTGTCGGAAATGCGTAGCAACTTGCTACGCATTTACGACGAATGAATTAAATTTGTATTTAAATTATATTTAAACATTTAATTATTATTATTATTAACTATTGCGTCGGAAATGCGTAGTAAATTGCTACGCATTTCCAACGGAACAATTATTTATTTGTTGGAATTAGATGTATATGTTAAATTCATTTAAATATTAATTGTTGCGTCAGAAATGCGTAGCAACTTGCTACGCATTTATGACGAAATGTTTCTTATTATACTTAGATTATATTTTAATGTTTAATCAGCATTATTATTAATTATTGCGTAGGAAATGCGTAGCAACTTGCTACGCATTTGTGATGGAAAATTTATTGCGTAGAAAATGTGTAGCAACTTGCTACGCATTTTCGACGGAACTATTATTTATTTGTTGGAATTAGATTTTGTTGGTGCACTTGTGTCTGTACTTTGTCTGTATTCGGTCTGTATATAAACGATGTCCTTGGTAGTCTGTAAGTTGACCAAGTCAACCATCCTCCGGATTGACTTGGCCAACAGTTGTCATATGTTTGATATGTTAGTCTGTCTCGAAGGATAGGCTCGAAGGATAGACTCGAAGGATACTGTTGATCCTTCGAGATGGTCGATAGATATGGTTCGACTGTTAGACCTCGAAGGATCATCCTTCGAGGTCCCTACTCATCCTTCGAAAGCTTTCTATCCAAAAGATGATCCTTCGGACCATCTATCGGATCCTTCGACCAGACATCATGAGCTGGGTATATATATACCCATGCAGTGTAGTGTGAAACGATGATGCACACATAGAGAGTTGAGAGCATTCTGCTGGAAACACACACACACACTTGAGAGTTTACATCTTTGGTTTTGTAAACATTGTGCTTGTAACCGGAACCTTCATACGTATTAATACAGTGGTGTTAATCGGTGAAATCTTGTGTGCTTGTTTCTCTACTTGCTTCATCCCGGTTTGCCTACTAGCTTGGATTCCGCACTCGCTAGTGGGTTAGTATAACAAGGTTTAGGTTTGTTCTCGATCCTCCGAGAAAAGGGACCTACAAGTGGTATCAGAGCCTCGCTCTTTACCTTGTTTAAAACCGGTTTGTTCGAGTTCTTTGGTGTGTTTGGACACTAGGTTTAGCACCCGTTTTGGTGGTTTTTCTTGCTTTTCTAAACTGAAAAACGGCTTCTAAACCTTCGGGAGTGTTCGGGGTCGGTTTGGGTAACATAAAAATCGTTTTTGTGAAACTTTGATTTTTCCGGCCATTTTTCCGGTGGTATCTCCGGTGACTGTTCTGGATAGGGTTGTGTCCATTTTGGGTAAACTTTTTGAAAATCCAAAAAGTTGGTGAAAAGTCAGACCTGCACATACCTTCTGCCGAAAGTTGTGCACCAACCCATCACCTTTCCCACCTACCCGTCAACCTTGTGTCAGTGTGTCAGAATCTTCCGAAAGATATCTTTCGATTTCGAAAGATCATCTTTCGATTGGAGACAGCTCGAAAGATTAGCATCCTTCGAGTAGTCTTTCGAAGTCTGAGAAGTATCCTTCGTAGTTGGAATCTTTTCAAAAGTTGGTTGTCCGAAAGATAAGGATTCATCTCGAAAGATAAGGATCTTTCATTGTGAATCTTTCGAGATCAGTATTCGAAAGATATAGATCTTTCGAACTGTGAATCTTTCGTGATAATCAGTCGAAAGATAAGGATCTTTCATTGAGAATCTTTCGAAGACTTTGCTCGAAACTCAACAGTAATCTTTCGATCACTGTTGATCCTTCGAACAAGTCTTGATCTTTCGATCAGATTGTATCTTTCAATTGTTGTCTGTTTGTTGTTAACAGTTTGTGGTGTGTAGGTTATCTGTTAATTTTTTATCACAATGAGTTGCACAAGTCCTTGGGATTGGAGTACGGATCCACAACCAGATCTGAAACAGATGTCGATGGCTGAATATATGACGAGTGCCATTCCTAAGCAACAACAATCAATAAGTTCATGTCAATGGGCTTTGGTATCCAATCAAAGTCAAAGTCTTCAGAACCTTCTGATTAGTGAGAGTGAAGCAGGCAGTAGCAATCGTCCACCAAAGCTGAACCACATGAACGATTTTCCGTCATGGAAAGGCCGCTTTCACACATATGTTCAAGGACAAAGCACCGACCTTTGGATGTGTTTTGTCAATGCATTCAATGAAAGTCTTGAAAGTAGAGCATCCACTTCAGAAGGTTACGCCAACATGCTTGAAAATGACAAGAAGGCTTATGAATTGGAGAAAAAGGCCTATGCCACACTTACTCAAGCACTCAACAAAGACATCTACCATCAGTTTTCATATTGCAAGACCACGAAAGCATTGTGGGATGCCTTAGTTGCTAGAGGAGAAGGCAATGCAGCTGCTCGAAAATCTCGGCATGATTTGTTGAAGAAAGAGTTTGAATCCTTTCAGTTTTTAGAAAACGAGACTCTGAATGATATGACCACACGTTTCTATCATTTGATTAGTGAAATGTGTGCTTATGGGGTGGCAGCTACTCAACAAGACATGGTGAATAGGTTTGCTGACGCCCTACCCCCAAAATGGAGTTCGTTTATTGAGTTGTTGAAGCATACTAAAGCTCTAGAAACGATTAACATCTATGAGTTCATTCAGAAGCTGGAACATAAAAATGATGAAGAAATTAGGAAAGCAAGGCGTGCTCCAGCTCCTCAGAATACAGAAATGTATCTTCCGGGATTCGATGCTTTGGCAAGATCCGCTGCAGCTCAGCAACAGCAACCTAAGCTGCAGACTGCATTTGTGTCCAATACAAGTTCAAGTTCCTTTCCATTTCCTCAATCAACAGCTGCTCCACCACAACCTCAATTCGATCCGAGGTCTTACATTCCTGTTCCAACACAGCCACAACCACAACCTCAACAACAACAACAGCAAGCTCACTATACAAGCAATCCTCAACCTCAATCCCAAAGTCATCACACGATCCGAGTCGACAACTCAAATCTTTCACACCTTAGCATTGAAGTTGCTAAGGAAATATGGAAATTATCAACACCATGGTCAGTGCTTACTGTGGTTTGGTAGCTGGTCAGCTTGGAAACATCAATATGACCAATGAAGATTATGATCAGATCGACAAGGAAGAAATGGAGTTGATGGATATTAAATGGGCTTTTGCTAGTGCGGTTAGAAGGGCAAAAGATTTCATGGCTCGAACTGGAAGAACTTCGTTGGAAGGAAAGAAAAACACGAAGTATGGGTTTGATATTAATGCCGTCACGTGCTTTAACTGTGGCGAGAAAGGGCACTTTAAACGTGAGTGCACTCGACCAACAAAACACGGCAATCACAACCCGTTCAGAAACCAGACTAATGCGAATGCCCAACAAGAAAACCGTGAAAGGAGGATGGTGGCAGTGAACAACTATCAGGGACAGCCTGGAATTACCAATCACAATCGGGCTTTGGCTGTTCAAGCTGATGAAGGATGTGACTGGTCAGTGCAGTTTGGTGAAGGTGATCAAGGAAGTGGAACTGCATTGTATGCTAAGGTCATCGAGCAGGTTCATAAAGAAGAATCTTCTGGGAGCGATGACAGTTCTGGTTATTCGGGCAGTTCGGATGAAGAAGGCTCTGTTTCTGGGGATAATCACTCAGAGCCTGATGTGAATGAAGAAGGAGATGATGATATACAGGAGCTACTGAATGAAGCTGATGAGCTTAAATGTCAGAAATCAATTCTGATTAGGAAGGCTGCTGCTACATCAACGGAAATGGAAAAGCTATTCTCTGAAGATGGAGCTTTTTCTTTTCAAACTGCCTTTATGGCAAATGGTTCAGCCTCTACTAGTCAGGTAACTTCTGAACCTCCTGCTCCTAGTATTTGTAAATCATGTGCAGATATGAAGCTTGAATCAGAAAAGCTTCATAGTCATAATCAGAATTTGGTTATTGAACTGTCAAAATGCCAAGAGGCAAACATGGCCCTAACCCGGAATGAAAAAGAATTTAAATCTGTAATAGAAACATTAAAGAAAAATGTGTCCGAGGTTAACAAAGTAGTTTACCACAAACAAGTAAGTATAAACGAATACATTAACCTTGTGGAAGAAACTAAGAAGCAATTGGCCATTGCCCAATGCAAGCATGATGCGATCAAACAGAAATTGGATAGTTATTCTAACTCCCAATTTGTGCTTGATCACATAATTGACGTTCAACAACTGAAAGGGAACGTGAAAGGAGTTGGGTATAAGGCATGTCCACCTCCTTTGATGAGCAACTATACCAAGATGCCTGATGAAGAAGAAATGCCTCGGTATGAACCCAGTGTGCCTTTGAACTTTGAGGAATTTTCTACTGGCCTAGGGTTCAAACCGGAGAATTCTGAAAATACATCCACAAAGCAACAGGAAGCTTCAACATCTGTGAAACAAAGTCCTCCAATCATCGAGGACTGTGAGTCATCGGATGATGAACCGGAATTGGATGTAGGTGATCAGGATAAATCACTTAGCAAGATGAAAGGAGTAGTCATTCCACCAGAGAATCACATCCTTTGTGATCCTGATACTCCTGATGTTCCATCTGTTAAGGAGCAAGTGATTGATCCTGTCAAAGTTGATAAAACAGGTGTGTCTACTGTTAAAAGCAGTAATGTGTTGTACACTTTGGTTGGAGATAATAAAATCTACTCAGATCATGTTTTTCCAATTAAAAATGTAAATAAATCTTTGATTGACAAAGTCTTTGAAGACAATACAAACAAATTTTTGGGAAAAACACTTCCGGGAATTGTGGTAACACAATGTGATCCAATTCCTAAGGCTGAGATTAGGAAACAGTTTGGTAATCAAAAATCTCCAACCACTCGACAACCTACTGCTTCTAAGGGTAAACAACCTCAACGAGCTCCAAAGCCAAAGGCTAAAGTTGAATCAAAAGGAGCTCGTTACATGAAGAAAGGAAAAGATGTTAAATTTGTAGCATCAAAAGGTACTGATAAAATTGAGACTTTTGAAAACAAATCAAACAATGATTTTGTGCAACAAGTCAAAATTTTGAAACGTAACAGTGATAACAATTACACCCAACATACAAATGGGTGTGATGAACGAGCAAGTACCTCAGGTTCTACAGGTTCAACATCTGTCAGTCGATCAAGCTCTCCTAAGTTTGTTGAAAGGAGAACTTGTTTCAAATGTGGGAAGGTTGGGCACATCATTAAGGATTGCACCAACTTGCCCAAACCAAATTTCGTTGAGCGAGCCCCATCTGAACAGTCTCACCCACAACGTCGTCCTGTTCCTCCAAAACATGATAAACGAACTGTTAAGGAACAAGAAACAAAACAACGACGTCATAACATTAAAACTGTTGAAAAGGCCTTGAAATCTGAAGTCAAAACAGTTAAAAGGAAACCTAGTTTGTCACAACCTTTAAAATCAGAAACTGTACATAATACACAATCTGGTAAACAAAAACAAGCTAGGCGACCTAAAAAGGGTGCTAGTTCAGGGGGAGTAAATGTGTTTGAAAACCATCAGCAAATCGAGCTCATTATTCGAGATGCTCTGGGACGACCCAAGACCACTAAGGCTTGGGTCCCCATCCTCAACTAATGTGTTCGAATGACATGTGCAGGATGTTCTAGGAGGAACTATTAATAGTCATTGGATTGTTGATAGTGGAGCATCCAGGCACATGACTGGCGACTTACGGCTCCTGTATGACGTGAGAAATATTAGAGGAGGGTATGTTGCCTTTGCGGGTGATAAAGGTGGGTACATCACTGGAGAAGGAAGTATCTCCAATGGTATCGTGTGCTTTGATAAGATCAATTATGTGAAGCAAATTGATCACAATCTTCTCAGTGTGTCGCAAATCTGCGATAAAAAGTTCTCAGTGATTTTTGATGATGCTGGCTGCTATGTGCTGAAACCTGGATTCAAAATTCCACAAGAATGGATTCTCTTATCGGCTCCGAGAGTTAATGATCTTTATATTCTCGACATGAGCCAGGCGATTACAACATCTGCACAAGTCACTTGCTTTGTCTCAAAAGCCACAGAAAAGGAGTCTATATCTTGGCACAGAAGAATGGGACACATTCACTTGAGAAAAATGAACCATTTGGTGAAAAATAATCTTGTGAATGGTGTGCCTGTAAGAAGTTTTCATCTACAAGATATCTGTGTCTCGTGCCAAAAGGGGAAGCAAACAAAGAAGTCTCACCCCTTGAAGAAAATCAACACTGTTAGCATGCCTCTCGAACGTCTTCATATGGACCTTTTTGGACCTATGAAGCACAAAACAACATTTGGTGATGCTTATTGTTTAGTAGTTACTGATGACTACTCTAGATTTTCTTGGGTATCTTTTATGGCACACAAAAGTGAAACTCCTGGCATCCTCAAGGATCTTCTTACAATGTTGGAAAATCTCTATACGTTGAAAGTGAAAAGGATCCGAAGCGACAATGGAACTGAATTCAAGAATCAAGTTATGGATGAGTTTTGTACTTCTAAAGGCATTCTTCATGAGTACAGTTCTCGTTATACTCCACAACAAAATGGTGTCGCTGAGAGGAAGAATCGGACGATTATAGAAACTGCAAGAACAATGTTAGTAGAGTCGGAACTCCCTATTCAATTCTGGGGAGAGGCTGTATCGGCTGCTTGCTACACGTTGAACAGAGTTCTTACAGTAAAGAGACATGGCAAGACTTGCTTCGAACTCCTTCAGAGAAGGAAACCGGATCTTTCTTACCTTGAACCGTTTGGTGCTCCTTGTACTATGATTGAGCCAGATGGAAAGTTTGGTGCAAGAGCTATCGAGGGTTTCTTCCTTGGATATGCAACTCCGAATTTTCGTGTTTGGAATCTAGCTACCAAAAAGATTGAGCTTTGGAGTGAAGTTAGGGTTCAAAGGTACACGAGTCCTGTTAGGGCTCCGGGTGATCCGTGGATGTTCGATTATGATGGGCTATTTGACTCCTTCAATCTGCCAACCTTTGACGAAGAATCAGCAGCGGCTCGGATGTTGTTGGAAAGTGACAACGCTGCTGTCTCGCCTTTGGTTAGACCTATTGTGGTTGACCCTCAAGCTTCTTCGTCAGTCAACAATATGATTCAAAATGAGGTTTATGAAGATGCTGCTGACTATAATGACTCTTCTGAAGATGATGAATATCATGATGCAGCCGAAGGATCTTCAGCTCCAGCTGCTCCTGTTCAAGGTGCTTCTGTAGATACACCTCATACGCAGAATATAGATACTGCTGAAGGGAATGCATCCACCTCTACCCACATTCCAGGTGTGGAGCTGGTTGTTGATCTTAATTTGAATAATTTGGGTATCAATGCTCGTGTACCGGATAATCCTGAAATGAGGATTCACGATACCCATCCCCAGCAGAATATCATAGGAGATGTCCATCGCGGTGTGCAGACGCGTAATCAGCTGAGAAACAACCGGAACGCTGGTTTGTATTCAGCTATAAGAGAATCTGGTCAACAGAATGACTGGTCCTTCGCGTGTTACGTGTCACAAGAAGAACCAAAGTCGTGGAAGGAAGCATTGAAAGACAGTGCTTGGGTTGAAGCCATGCAGGAAGAATTACAAATGCAAGAAAGACGACCGTGGAGTGGTTATTCGGAACAAAGCTCGTTTAGTCGTTCAAGGTTTTCGACAGATAGAAGGGATCGACTACAACGAAGTCTATGCACCTGTTGCACGTCTGGAAGCTATTCGGATCTTTCTGGCTTATGCCTCATTCAAAGGATTCAAGGTTTACCAGATGGACGTCAAAAGTGCATTTCTACATGGTGTGGTTGAAGAAGAGGTATATGTCGAACAGCCTCCAGGTTTTGAAGATCCTGTCCATCCCGATCGGGTTTGGTTGCTCAACAAAGCTCTCTATGGTCTTCATCAAGCGCCACGAGCTTGGTATGCAACCTTATCTACATATCTGCTGGAGAACGGTTTTCGAAGAGGTCTTATCGATTGTACTCTCTTCATCAAAGAACAAGATGGAGATCTTCTTCTGGTACAGGTATATGTTGATGATATTATTTTTGGTTCTACTAATGATGTTTTGTGTAGGAATTTCGAGCGCATCATGCAGGATAAGTTCGAGATGAGTGCTATGGGGGAAATGAATTTCTTTTTGGGCCTACAAGTGCAACAAACGGAGTCTGGGATTTTCATCCATCAGACTAAATATGTTGGAGACATCTTGAGCCGGTTCCAGATGTCCGATGCAACGCCCATTGGTACCCCATTGCCAACTAATCACGGAATTACTCCAGACTTGAAGGGTGAACCTGTTAGCCCTTCATACTATCGCGCGATGATCGGATCCCTTATGTACCTCACAGCATCAAGGCCAGATATAATGTACCCAACATGCCTACTTGCCAGATATCAAGTTAACCCGAAGGCCTCACATCTTGCAGCTGTCAAAAGGATTTTTCGTTATTTGAAGGCTTACCCCGACACCGGTCTGTGGTATCCTAGGGATAATAACTTTGACTTGGTCGCATTCAGTGATTCTGATTTTGGCGGATGTAAAATCGACGGCAAATCCACAACGGCTGGATGTCAGTTTTTAGGAAATCGCCTAGTCACATGGCAGTGCAAGAAGCAGACGTGTGTAGCTACATCAACATGCGAAGCTGAATACATTGCTGCCTCAAGTTGTTGTTCACAAGTTCTTTGGATCCAACAACAATTGCGGGACTACGGTTTTGAATTCCTAACTACTCCTATTTACGTTGATAATTCTGCTGCTTTAGATATCACTAAAAATCCTGTGCAGCATTCAAAGACCAAACACATCGAAATCAAATATCACTTCATACGTGATTGCTTTGAGAAAAGGCTAATCGATGTTGTTAAGGTCCACACCGATGACCAACGTGCCGACTTATTTACCAAAGCTTTTGACAAATCTAGATTTGACTTCTTATTATTGGTAAATGGCATTAAGGTCAAGCAAGAGTAAACCAACATCGGAAAATCATTTTTGTAAATATCTTTGTGTGTTTTTAAATTTATCTTAGTTTGTTGATTTTAGGGGGAGTAATTCCAAAAATCGGAAAATACAAAAACATCGAAAAATTTCAAAAACACAAAAACAATAGAAAAACAAAAATGAGTTTCCTGGCGAGCAAAAGAGAAAATGATAGTACATCAGTGGTCTATCCAAACCTCTTTAAACCTTAAATGCAAAACGATAAGCAGCTCTATATAAGATGTATCGGTAGGCTCACAATCATTTTAAAGTGTGCAGGGTGATATAAATCTTAATCGACTGAAGACCAGGTGGGAACCATTCATTGGCATATGGTCTTAGTACCGAAATTTCGTTTGATAGATTGCCGAGGTTCTGAGATATTCGGTCTTTATGCTGCTTATCATCTGGGTATCATGGTTGTATCTTTTACCGAAAAATAACGGGGACGCAAGTCTAGATCTTCCATGATACTACACATACGTGTACATATTACATACTGCATTCGACCTCAATAAGTGATAAACAATCACATGTCCAAATCAAATAAGTGATAAAAATATCACATTTATCCGGGTGTCAAGTTCGTCTCTCTGCTGTACGGAAGTACTGACCTGTTCACGGACTTGCACCTGTGCCCTCATGCATACGAAAATCAAGTTCCTCATCAATAAGTGATTATATCACATAGGGCTTGTTTTCAAATCAAAATAAGTGAGTATCTCACAATTTATACGGTCAAACAGATGATAATCGGTATACTCACCGGTAAGATGAACTCTCGTGCATACCTTGATACGGGAATGTGTCGTGATATGGATGAACACCGGTCGGTAAGTATAAATCATACCTTAACGTATCCCCTCGCCATGATTACATCTGATAAGTTGAGTTTAAGTGGACAACAATACCGATAATTGTTATAGGATGCTTATCTTAATATTAACTAACTGAACAACAAGAGTGTTTTGGCATGACCGTACACTGATATGATTCTCTTACCCTCGAAACTCGCAAAAAGAATGTTTGTATATATTTATTTATTTACTGCTTAACTTTTATTGTTTCTTTTAAACAGTTTTGTCGTTTGGTGCATATCAGCACGACATTAGCGGTGATGTCGTTTGATAACACTCAAAGGATTTTAAATTGTTGTCTTTTAATTTCAAAAATTCCAAAAAGATTTTAGGCTTGTTTTAATATAAACTTTATAAAAGCCAAAAAGATTTTACTTCTACTTTATTTTCGATCGTACGATGTTGGAGCTCGAGTCTTCGTTGCCTGAAACCTGAACGAAAACCGAATTGACTAAATCTTCATAAACGGTCGAAATTTGCAAGTTTTGAAAGTTAAAGACTTAAATTGACAAATTTATTAAACTTTCAAACTGTCGGACGGTGTTTGATTGTGACATGGTCATACGTGTGTCATTTGTTTATACTATATTCCAAGCAGTTGTTCTCATTACGCGTTTAGATTTCTTGCATGTGCAGATTCTAAAGGCAAGGAGAACATGGTCGATGACAAGCTTTGGAATGAAGACACGACGAGAAGGCGCTCAAAAGATGAAAATGATCGAGTTGCCGCTGGCCATCATCAACACCACCAGGATCTCACTTCATAAAGTTAAAGTATTTCACGAGCATAACTCAAGGGGGAGCTTATAGATGGAATTTTTTTTGGGCGCCACACTGTTTCGGATTTGTTTTCACAAAAAGAAACAGGTGTGCCAATTTAATCGGAAAAACTTATAAGCTTTTTACCTATGACGTACCTCTTATACTTTCCACAGTTTCAATTTTGCCATAGCTCCTAAGATGAGAATTCACAAGACTCCTAATTTAAGTATATTATATCGATCCAAAGGAACTCTCCAATTTGTTGGGCCTACCCACATATCCTAAGTTAGACGTGTTTTTAACTGTTTCGTTATCTCATATATATAGTAATTAAAAGCCAATGATCCGATTATATCTATCATCTTCCATTTTATTGCAAAAAATTTACGGGACATTTTCAATTTTTTTTCAATTTTATAGATTTTTTTTTACTTTTTTTAATAATTTTTTTGTTTTTTTTTTGTATTTTTTTATAATACTAACTAAACCGCTAGTTCCCCCTCCCCACACTTAAAATCTACATTGTCCTCAATGTGGAAGAAAACTACAACTCAAAAATAAAGAAAAAAAATATGTGTACAAAAGATTGGAACAGACTCCCCTGGTTAAAGCAGCATGATCCTCGTGAACATTGTTCTAATGAGGCCGTATAGCATTTCATTCGCGGCTGCGACTCAATGTGGGAGGCTTATCTCAAATCAAATTCGAATCATCCTCGTTCAAATGGAGATTGAGTATGGACGAAACGATCGAAGTTTGCAAAACAAAGCTCAAAACACTCCAAACAAATTAAAAAAAAATCATGGTACCAATAAATAAAATAAAACAGAGAGCACAATAATTTTGGTTTTGTTTTGTGTTATTTATTATTTTTTTGCTTTTTTTATATTTTTTTTAGAAACCTAAAAAAAACTAAGCGCACTAATTCCCCGGCAACGGCGCCATTTTGACGACTGTCGTAAGAGTCAATCAAAAACCTAATTAAACTACGTAGATAGCGTAAGTAGGGTTTCGTATCTACGGGGAATTTGTGGTTTGCGTCAAAGAATCTAACTTAAACTAAATTATCTAAATTGGGGGTTTGTTTAGTTGATTGCAAAGAAAACACGATTTGTCACGAAAGTGTTATCAGATTAAGAAAGCATAACCTCCACTCGGAATCCTGAATACCCGTTTTAACATAAAAACCCGTTTACCGATTCAAAACACCACATAGACACGGCATTGGAATTAATGGATTAAATTAATTATCAGTGATAGTTTTTAACATTCACCATTCAATCTAACAATCCGTTTAGTTATACCAATTACCCACCAAATTACCAACCCGCTAACAACGCAAGTATGTTGCCAATACGCTTGATAAAACGACACACAATTCAAGTATAATAAAACGTTTCACAAATCCAACACAAGTAGTCAAGTTATACTAGTTTATACGAATCTGAAAAAACAAATAATTATATCAAACCGGGCAAACGTTTATCCAGGCAGAAGTCACGAGTGGTTTAGCCGCTCATGCTTGTGCGTTCAGCTTCGGTTGTCATCCCGTGTTGATCGAACATGCTAGATTGGTTGAGAGATGAAGAGAATGATCAAAAGTAATATTAAATTCGTTCCTAATATTCAGGAAAGTCGGCTGTTGAATTCAAAGTTTCTGAATGTGATTTGAGACCATGATTTAATTCTCCATTCGTCCCTTATGTCCCTAGACGACTGATTATGAAAGACTATATATAGGATTTGAAAGACTATATATAGGATTTGAAAGATAGGATAATTAATGCTGGATTGGAAAAAAGAATATCAAAGTGGTAACTTCCAAGACAAGTTTGGGCCATTTAAATAAACGTTCACGCAATTGAACCGGGCCGCGCGTCGCGGCACGTCACACGAACAACCCCGTGTCGCGGGGACTTGCTCTTTGACGGACTTCCAAAATGAACAAGCCGACATAACTTGGTTAATTCCCGCGTGTCGCGCAAGTAAACAAGTATCCTTGTACGTAGGGGTGCAAACGAGCCGAGCTACTCGCGAGCTACTCGAGCTCGGCTCGAAAAAGAGCTCGAACGAGCCGAGCTTAAACGAGCTTGAGCTCGAGCCCGAGCCTAAAAACAAGCTCGTTTAGTAAACGAGCCCAAACCCGAGCTTCGCTTATCGAGCTCGAGCCGGCTCGCGAGCCTAATCGAGCTTTCTGTTTATATATTTTTTTATTAATATATTAAATATGTATTTATATAATAATAATTACCATTTATATAAATATAAAAAATAACTTAATTATATGTATAATAATAATTATAATTAATATAAATTAATTAATAAATACTAAACGAGTCGAGCCCGAGCCAAGCTCGAGCTTGAAAAATTACCTTCGAGCCGAGCTCGAGCTTTAGAAATAAAGCTCGAATCGAGCCGAGCTCGAGCTCGAGCTTTCATATGTTAAACGAGCTCGAGCTCGAGCCTGGTCGAGCTCGGGCTCGGCTCGGCTCGTTTGCACCCCTACTTGTACGTGTCGCGGGCCCTGTCCTCGTTGACGTTTTTCAGTTTCAATCCATGTATTGACTTGTCAAGCTCGCGTTTTCGACTCGTTCACTCTTGTAACCTATTTTAATACCTGTTAATCCACAATGAACCACGTATTATAATTATATAAATAATAATAAATTAACGTATTTACTACACTAAAACTTAACGCGAATTAATACTAATTACACATATTTTAACCCGATATCACATCCCCACACTTATCTTTTTTCATCCCGAAAAAATTATCTGCAATGGAATAACAATCAGAAACATTGACATCTAATAATTCGATTAGTTTATTATGAAGTCAAACCACATGTAAAACCAAGATTGCAGGAATACGATCCACCTAATCCCAACCACCAGCTTCTTCTGAGCCCTTATTCACGATTCATTAAGTTCAAGTATTTTTAGTTATCTATGGATCTCACACTCAAAAGACTACAGCGCCACCTAATCTCATTTCAAGCTTATAAGATTTAAAGATTTATAATCTACCGTCTTATATAAAAACTCTTATGCTATTCCGATTAAATTTATGATGGATAGATGGATGATATTGCGAGCTTTACATGCTTTTGCTTATGATCAGTTTAGCGGACATACCCCACACGAGTCACCATCCCCATGGTTAATGCCATAAACTTCACATATATTTTTTATAACTCCACCTAAAGGGTATGTAATGCATGAGTCGCTATCCCCGCGGCAATACCATAGGCTTCGTTTTTTCTCCATTTTTTTCAACATGTGCTCAAATGAATAGATGGAATTTTTTTTGGGTGCCACACTGTTTCGGATTTGTTTTCACAAAAATAATCAGGTGTGCCAATTTAATCGGAAAAATTATAAGCTTTTTACCTATGACGTACCTCTTATACTTTCCACAGTTTCCATTTTGCCATAGTTCCTAAGATGAGAATCCACAAGACTCCTAATTTAAGTATATTATATCGATCCTAAGGAACTCTCCAATTGGCTTGGCCTACCCACATATCTTAAATTAGACGCGTTTTCAACCGTTTCGTTATCTCATATATATATATATATATATATATATATATATATATATATATATATATATATATATATATATATATATATATATATAGTAATTAAAAGCCAACGATCCGATTATATCTATCATCTTCCATTTTTTTGCAAAAAAAATACCAAACATTTTCAATTTTTTTAATTTTTATAGACTTTTTTTAATATTTTTTTTTGTTTTTTTATAAGACCTAACTAAAACGCTAGTTTCCCCTTCCCACACTTAAAATCTACATTGTCCTCAATGTGGAAGGAAACCACCACTCAAAAATAAAAGAAAAAAATATATGTACAAAAGATTGGAACAGACTTCCCTGGTTAAAGCAGCAGGATCCTCGCGAACGTTGTTCCAATGAGGTCGTATAGCATTTCATTCGCGGTCGCGACTCAATGTGGGAGGCTTATCTCAAATCAACTGGCCCATCCCAAAAAAAGGCGGCCAACACAACTATACAAATTTACACCAATCGTTCCATGTTACATCATTGAACTTAGACCTATTTTTAAACCAAAGAAATCCAATGGATTTAATCGCACTAACCACTTCCTCAACTTTCCGAGTTTTGTTCGAAAAAACAAGATCGTTCCTGGCTTTCCAAACTTGCCAACATGTGATAATCGCAATCTCTTTAAAGGCTAAGAGAGGCCAACCTTTAAGACCACAATAATTATGGAATTCAAGAATATCTCTGACCGAAAAAGCAACCAAGTCTGGCACTCTGCACCAACGAGTAATTTTCATCCAAACCACCGAAACGAACCGCGGGCAGAAGTCATCCGAGAGCTGGATATTACGTTTGCATAGCTCCACCTTAGTCGGAAGTCTGTCTAACTCGGCCCACCACGCAAAAAGGTTGCATTTTAACGGAACCCACTTACACCATTCCTAAACATACCAGGAACTGAAATCATTATCTTTATCAAATAAGAGTTTAACGGATCCCACACTAAAATCACCCGACTCGTAATTAATGTTAAATTCCTATTTTTTTGTCCCTGTATGTCGGCTGGATTGAAAAAAAGAATATCAAAGTGGTAACTTCCAACACAAGTTTCGGCCATTTAAATAAATGTTCACGTCATTGAACCGGGCCGCGCGTCGCGGCAAGTCACACGAACACCCCCGCGTATCGGGGGACTTGCTCTTTGACTGACTTCCAAAATAAATGAGCCAACATAACTTGGTTAATTCCCGCGTGTCACGCAAGTAAACAAGTATCCTGGCACGTGTCGCGGGCCATGTCCCCGTTGACTTTTTTCAGTTTTAATCCATGTATTGACTTGTCAAGCTCGCGTTTTCGACTCGTTCACTCTTGTAACCTGTTTTAATACCTGTTAATCCACAATGAACCACATATAATAAGTATATAAATAATAATGAATTAACGTATGTACTACACTAAAACTCAACGCGAATTAATACTAATTACACATATTTTAAGCCGACATCAGCGATGTAAGCTACGAAAGCGAAACCGTAGCTTACGTGGCATATGGTTACTTGTGCGTAGCCTACGGTCTGCCATACATGATTTTCCAGAAAGTTTACACCGTAACCTACGGCCAGGAGGCGTAGGCTACGACACACAAGAGTAAGCAGCATGAGTTTGGTATTGGACAACATTTAATGGGTTTGGAAAAACCCTAATAAAGAGGCGCAGACTTTAAGACTTGGGGATTTAATATATTCCATCAAAAAAAAAGATCATCATCATTACTTGGCTGGCAGACATCAACAAAGTCTAGGGGTCTAAAAGTCAATTGATTTTTTTTTTTAACGGCCAACGAATCCTCCAAATGGGCTACTGGCGAAATTCACCACATCGGGATACACTCGCCTTACGAACCGGGGAAAACCCCCACCTAGGGCCGAAGCCCGTGAACACTCGCCCGAAGGCACGACAGTGCGGTGAGGTAAAACCCGCTCAGTTCAAGGATCGAACTAGCGATCGCCGCCTACTCGCCTAGTCTCCTATCATCACCAGGTGCCGCAGAAACTAAATGCTAGGGGCAGGAATTAAACTTGAGTCACTTGGAACACAAGGTCTCTCCCTTACCACCCCACCACTAGCTCATTGGCCTAAAAGTCAATTGATGAAAGTTATTATGTTGAAGAAAAAGAGTTGGCCACATGCGACGTAAGCTACGGAAGCGAAACCGTTGCTTACGGTCCAACTATTTCAGCAATCAAAGTTTAGCAAGTATAAACATGGCATACAGTTACTTGTGCTTAGCATACGGTCTGCCATACATGATTTTCCAGAAAGTTTACATCGTAACATACGGCCAGGAGGCGTAGGCTACGACACACAGGAGTCAGCAGCATGTGTTTGGTATTGGACAACGTTTAATGGGTTTGGAAAAACCCTAATAAAGAGGCACAGACTTTGAGACTTAGGGGATTTAATATTATTCCATCAAAAAGAAAAAGATCATCATCATCACTTGGCGGCAGACATCTGTCACACCCTAACCGATGGCGGAAACATCGGGGCGCGGCATTAGGTAAACCATATTGCTCAAGAGAATCTATAACAACTATTAAACGACAATACTTAAAAGGTTCATTGTCCCATACCAATAAACAAATATTTCAAAAACAGTCATCACAGAGTTCACATCTCTTAAACAAAAACAAGTCCAACAACCTAGATTTTTATATAATGAGTTTCTAGACTTCCTAATCCATTGCAGCAAAACAGATCATCAACCTGTCACATACGTTAAAATAAAGTCAATACATAAAGTAAAGGTGAGTACACAAGTTTGCATAGATATAGTATAAAAAGCATTTACGTATAACCAGCATGTAACACATAACGGGCGAAGCATGTAGCTACCAATAATGATACAACCTAACCACGTAACTGTGATGTAGAGTATGTGTGATCCTTTGTAACACCCCTAATTTATTAAACTATAATTTATTAAACGTGAAGTAAAGTAATGTGATCCTTTGTAAAGTAAAGTAATGTGATCCTTTGTAACACCCCTAATTTATTAAACTATATAAGTTTGTGTACATGTATAAGTTATAATATTAATAATAAAATGGTGAGAATAAAACTAGGAATAAATAACCTAGTTAAAATCTTGTCATAAAAGAAGGGGAATAAAAGCATTTTAACCCTTTTATAAAATTTAGAGACTTGAGGGGCCAATTGTGTCATAAGTGAAAGTTGTTTTACTACACAGGATAAGTATTCAAAACACACTCTGTGTGTGTTATACCCTATTCGACCAAACCCCAGGAGACAGAGAACTCCTTCTACACAAACCTAAACCACGAAATTTTACCAAATTCAAGGAAGTAAAATTAATTAGAGATCAAATTCGAGTTAAATTAGTGATTACTATACTTAGGAGATCACAAGGTATGTTTAATTTTGATCTTTGATGAAGTTTCGATTCTTCTTCTTCTTGAATAGTCATAACTGAAATTATTGAAGAATTAATTGATATTATGGTTAAATTATGATGAATACAAGTCTAAGAACAAGTCTTAGACAATACTATGATCAATTCATGTCCTAATCTATTAGTTTCAATGTTCTTTATATAAGGGTATATGGGTTTTGAGGTGAATACTAGAATTCTTGAGATACTTGATGTTAATTGAATGTTAAGATGCAAATTTGAGTGTTGTTTCATTCATATTAGGCATATGATTATGAAAATGAGGATTTCATATGGGTAATTTGTTAATCATGAACATAATTTTGTTAGCATCATAATCTCGCCTTTAAAGTGTTCGATAAAATGTCTAAATGAATCGGAGTGATAGAAAATACGAAGTAATCGCTCAATAGAGTAACTCAAAGTATGAAATGTCGAATATTGAACCATGAGTTCTAAACAATATATTCAAATTGAATTGTATAGGTAATTTGGGTGGATCATCTAATGGGCAAGAATAATCATCTAAGCAAAGGATTTCGTACGTAATAATCGGACGAGAATAATTAGAGATTTCGATGATGAAAAAATGATGAAAGTGGTGGATTACGCTTCAAAGTTTAAACGGGTCAAATTGACTCGAATATTACATGTTTGATTCTAATAAAGCGATGGAATTCGCTAATGAAATCAAACGGGTCAAAATCACCCAAAGTATTGAACTTTGGTAAGTTAGAGCGATGGATGTCGCTAATTAAGTGAAATGGGTCGATTAGGCAATATGTACTTTGATAACGGCACTTGAGTTTTTTCATAAAATGTGTCGTAAATAGAAGTATGATTGATTTGTATTGGTTAAAGCAGTTTGAAGTTATAAAAGAAGGTTATGGTTCAAAGTTTTTGAACGGGTCAAATAAATTGTCAGAATTTATGATTTTGGATAGCACAAAGTTAAGAAAATTGCAAATCATGACAGGGGATTTTGATTCTATGTTGTAAAGGATCGAATTATGATCACGTAGGAAGAAACGGGACCTAATTTGGATCAATAAAGAGGAAGTTATGATCGTTTTCGTAAAATCTAGTTTGGCTGGAAAAATGCAGGCTTGAAACCAAACCTGCTGTCGAAATACACATGTCGCGTCACACGATGGAGGGAACAAATCAGTGTCGCGGCACGCGACACCTGTCGCACCACGCGACAGGGTTGGGGGATTTGTGTCGCGGCACGCGACGGGTCACCAGTGTTGAAATTTGTTGTTGATTGCTGTTTTATTCATATAAACTCATAAAAACAAGTTTTTAGCATTCATTACTAACAAGTTTGAGTGTTTTGGTGATTTGGTAACTCATGAAATGTGTCGGATGAAGATCAAGCGCGCACAAGGACCGAACACACAAATTACAAAGCTTCCGCTAATACAATAGTTTCTTTTGTCATGAAACTTATGTGTAATAATTATAATTGTTTTTTTAGAAGGTTTTAAACTCCATGTAAATGTCGTTTTGTTAATGTTTTGTAAAAACAACAATTTAAACGCGATATATATATCATTTGAATTATCAAATTGTCTTATGGGTCTTACATCCTTAGCAACCCCTGTCACACAGGTGCTGAGTCTAAACTATAGTACTCTCTTTGCTAAAGGCGATCTAGTGTAACACTGTGTAAGCATAGTAACAAGCATTCAACAAATCACGTATAACATGCGGGAGCGGTTAGTGTTTATAAAGTGTTTGCGTTGTGTGTAGTGTTTTGATATAGAACGTATGTAACACCCAAAAGTGTGTTAAACGAAAATGGGTTCGAGTATACTCATAGAGCATGTACTAATCAAGAAACACGATCCTCGATGGATTGAAGGGAGCGCTAGGTCAGCCTGCATACGGGAACGGAAGCCCTCCAGAGTGCTGAAACGGTCGGAAATCAGAGTGTCAGGGGAAACAGAAGCTTCGTATGAAGGTAGGTCTTCGTACATGTGCTGCTTCCGTTGTCCAAAATCGAGTGTCTTTGCGTCGTCTTCGGAAAATCGAGTGTTCATCCCCCAACCTTAAGCTACTGATTAAACTTAAAGTCGGAGAGGTCTTTGATTACGTCACGAGTGGGAATCGGGCTGTTAGGTGTAAAACCAGCGCCTTCGTACGAGGCAGGCAGCGCCTTCATACGAAGGCAGCGCCTTCATACGAAGGCAGTGCCTTCGTACGAAGCTGGCTTCGCACAGAACAGTCCAGTTCACAAACGTGGTTGTTTTTGGCATTCGGTGCTGTGTTTTCGCTTGAATCGGATTTGTTTCCGAGTCCTCTTCACGCTGGTTTCGACATTACCTCGTTCCACTATTCAGTGAGCGAGATACATGCCGTTTTTGGTCCGTTTTGGGTGTAAAAATCAAGTTTAAGAAAGGTTCCTGCATTATAATAAAACACGATTCCAAGTAATTACGCGTAAAAGCACAGAATTTCACGTGAGTTCACATAATGCATGTATGGGCCAAATAACATATAAATTTACACAATTTATATTTATTTAATTGTTTCAGAATTATTATTTCACTTAATCACCAATGTTCAGGGACAGGCTCGTGTGTGGTTAGGTAATTATCTGAATTGTCGTTATGTGAGTGTTCGTGTAATAACTAACACACTTAGTTAATCCAAACCAAGTGTAATGCATAAATGAATGCTCGAGACAACGTGTCACACCCCCAAAATACCACATGCGGGAATCCCCGTGAGGCGTGTGACGTACCAGGATCTAGTCACCAATCACATTGAACTCATAATAATATTTCAAATAAAACTTTCATTTATTAAAATAAAGCATTACAAAACATTATCCATTATTCAGCGGAAGCATAATACAACAATTTAGAGTTTCATAACCCAAGTGTTTTAAAACCATTAGACTTGTCTTGCGATTCCATGTATCTCGACCCATGACCACTCCAGCATTCCAGACAGCAAGTTCCAATGATATGCACCTATAGGCCTGCAAGCATGCAGAGAAAGTGTATCAGCATAACGCTGGCGAGTTCACTGATTTGTTAAACCGATTGTTACCAAATACTGATTTATGTTATGTTGATAATAACTCGATACCTCAGACGGCTCCTTTTTGCCCTTCTCCAATGCTCTATCAAACATTGGTCATGAATTTAAAGTTATTAGTTCACACCCGTCCTATCCAGGTACGTCGTGAGGGTGCCAAACCTAATAGCGCTATCAACTAATAACCCTGTTGCCCTACAAGCAACTAGTTCGGTAGTATGATGGGACTTAAGGGATAGAAAGTGAGTGTATTATCCAACATCAACATTTATGAAAACTGCCTCATATCCCCTACAAGGATATGGGTTTATGAAAATCCATTTATTTGTTTGCCTGTTTGATTGTCCCCACCGGACGCATGCTTGTATTGAGAGTAGTGAACTCACCTTAGACTGCTTGGTATGTTGCGTTACATTACCCGTTCCAAGTTGGTCAACCAAACCCTACCGAGGTTACCAAAGATGATCAGTTTCGTAAACACATATCCAGATCACGTATTCAGCAAATCACATGTAACACCATTGTCACGTAACACATAGCAAACGCTTAGATTTCATACATGTTCATAACACAAGTTCATGTTCCAACAGTAGTTATCAATAAAATCAGTTTCATAGTCAATTAAATCACGTATCTTCATAGATTGCATTCGCCACAAAGATCACTGTATAACACATAGCAAGTACTCAAATCTCATTCGAGTCCTCATCTCACATGCATGTCACATACATCACTAAACAGGTGGGATTTCTACTCACCCGAGCCAAATCAGGTTCCTCATTCACAATTAACATTGTAAGACCCGGCTTAATATAACTAGTTTAATGATATAAAACTTGCATTTAGTACAAAATTTAGAGTTTACAATAACTTTCATGATTTTAAGACCATACCTAATCATAATATTCATGTTAAAACCCTAATAATCAAATATTCAAAACAGAACTACAAGTGTTTACATATTCTTAAAACAAAATAGATCAAGTGCGGAAGCGTTGAATTTTGTGTTCGGTTCGGATGCGTTTGCTTGATCATCATCCACATACGTGTATTACCTAGAAACTGAAAATTTGGATAAACATTAGTATTAAGGTCCTTGGAAATTAACATAATCGAAACTATGTTCAAAAACAAATTCGAGTAATCAAGAATATAAAAATTCAGCATTCATAACTGGGCGCTACCGTAACTTACGGTAGCCACCGTAAGTTACGGTGGCCACCGGGTAACAGTGGTCTGCCGTAAGGCAGTAGGAAACCACCGTAACGTTTTTATTTGCCACCGTAAGTTACGGTAGCCACCGTAACTTACGGTAGCTGCTGTGCATTCTTTCTTGTTTTGCAGTTTTTGCCAATTCCTTTCCTACGCCATCGAAGTTTAATTTCGAACACGTTTATCACATGACTAAGGCTAATTACTCATATCTATATTTTACCAACTATGGCATTTCGCTTCCCTCCCGAGGGATTGCTTACACAATAATCTACATGCTTGTTTCCAAGGTTTCAAACTTGCCTTTTTATACTACTTGACATGCTTAAGTTTCCAAACTTTAACTCCCGTATTAGGGGTTAAATTTCTCAACTTAATTTAGCGTTTCCGCTACACGGCTTACGCTTTGTTTATAACCATTCATCAAGTGATGGTAACTAGCTTCTAAGTTTACTACTCAATTCGTTTTGACCCGTTTGGATGCCGAAATTAAGGCACCATTCGAGACATTTCAAAAATCCATTTCTATCACCTGTTTTGACCCGTTTTACTTGTTTAGGACACATAGTCACTTCCGTGACATATTGGTTTATCTTGTTTACCATGTTTCAATATGACGACAGAAGACTAACAAATAAACTTAATGTAACGAAACGGTAAATTTCGTACCTTTAGAGCACACCTTTCCCACGCGTATTCCCTCCGGCTTGTCCGCTTGATGATCCGGACTCTTTGCCTAGAGAATTCAATTTACAATTTGTTTAGAACTCTTTTCATGATTATTAACGCATCATTATAAACAATAACCAAATCTGCGTTTTCATTCTATTTTTAACATTTAAATCCCCACTTAGGCATTTCAACAAACACCTAGCGGGTCAGATTTTCACATAATCATTACCAAGTTCATGACTTGTAATTATCATCTAATTTCACTTCATTTAGTTAATTTTTACTCATGTCTTAACATCAATATTTCTGAAATTACTTCTTAAATTCAGATTGTGCTAGAACAAGAGTTATAATTCTAGTATTCATCAAGTTTCTTCAAGCTCATCATTCACCTACAATGGTGATTACTAAACCCTACAAGTATCATGCAAGATTTTGTCAAGAAATCATCCAGGGTTCGTTCCTAAACCTCATATCACTTCTCATCAAGTAATCAAGCCAGATTTTCGTTTTTCACATTTGACCTAGAATTCAAGATGCAACAAAATACCACAATTTTACATACCTTTTGATCCCTTTGACGAGGTGATCACAATTCTATGTTCAGATTTCGATTTGGACTTGATTAAGACCTTCAATTGATCAATTTTGTAGAAACTAGGGTTTGGTGAGGAGTTCTGGTCGCCCCCTGCATCCTCTGATCGACCAGTTGGTTTAATTTGTTTTGTTTTAATTAATTTAAGTTTCAAGTTCTACAACCTAGGTCCCTCCATTTTTGTTTAACTTAAAGTTTTGGGTTGTTTCTAACCCAATTATAAGTTATTTCTTGACTTGTAGTTAACTAGGTTATAAATTCCTAGTTAGTTAGTTCTTGTTTATTTTATACTTTATAATTCTAATATAAAGTTTTATATTTTTCGGGGTGTTACAAACATGCATCACATAAAGCTTTATAAACATATACATTCATCATCATACGCATCATAAACTATTTACTGTTTAAACTATTTTGTTTGATTGATCACTTGCAGCATCTTAACGAAGAACCAATTCTTCGTGGGATGCTCTCATGGTGAAGAACCCTCCCGGCGAAGAACCATGTTTCGTCGAGAAGTGATGATGGCGAAGAACCTTAGTTGTTCGTCAAAAGCCAGTCAACGAAGAATCAGTTCTTCGTCGACTTGGTTTCTTCGTTGGGGAGTGCTTCGTCACTGCACCTCAGCAGTTTCATGATTCCCTTCTGTGATTCCCCAATACTCTCGTAACAACAACATATCAAAGGACACAATTTAGCACGTTCTTATACATGTTTAAACACCCGTAAGTGCAGCCGTTCATCAACAACGAAATCACTAATCAGGTTCTATGATTACGATAACCCTAATCATCATTTAACAGTTTCATAATCGCATTCCCTAACCAAATCAAACCACCATAATTCCAATGAACACGCAACATCATACTAACCCTAGTTTTTCATGTCACATCCAAACCACGATAACAGTTAATTTATACTCTCTAATCATCATTGATTTATGTACAACAGTACAACAGTTCTAAATCCTCAATTAACATCAAGTATACAGAGTATGCATCGAGATTTCTACTAGCATGCAACACTAAATGCTCATACAAAACCATCACCACACGAAATCATGTATCAGCAATAAGCCAATGAACAGAGACAAGACACTAACCTTAAGGTAAGATAAATCGGTGGGGTTCACGATTAGAAAGCTTCGAATGAGGGATGAGGGGCTGTCGTCGGTCGTTTGAGAGAGAAGGAGAGCTAGGGTTTGCAATAGGGTGAGTTTCGTGAACCCTATACGTGTATATGCTCAAACAGGTGAGTCGGGCCCCTCTTGGGCTTCGAAGGTATTTGGGCTGGCGAAGAACCTTCCTGGCGAAGGACTCTCTTTGACGAAAAACTATACTTCGTCAATAGTAATCCTGGTGAAGAACCTTCTTCGCCAAGCAGTAAAGTTGGCGAAGAACCCTAGTTATTCGCCAGAGTTACGAAGCATGAACATATGTCTAAACATTAAACAACTCCCAAGTTTTCATTTAACAACCAAACATAACAATACATTAATCATTCAAATATCATGCACATGATACAACGTAAAATGAATTGCGAAAACAGGATTGTGAAACAAGTGATGAGTAGAGGAAAGACCTTGAAATCTCGGGTTGTCACATCATCCCCAACTTGAAAGAAATTTTGTCCCGAAATTTGATAAGTAACTCAAAGTGGCAAAGTGTTAGATTCAGGATGACTGTGGATTTTCCTCGTGTAACACCCCGAAAACGGGATTGGTAATTGAACCACGTTAATAATAATGAACAGGTAAAATACCGTTAGTGGTAAAATTAACCCAGTGAATATTAGGATTTAAACAAATAATCCTAATATTAATTAAAAAGGAGAATAAAAGCTTTGAGAAAAGTAAATTATAAGAAGCCCGAGTTAACGGGACTTAAAGTAAAACGGGTTATAACTCCCGGAACCCACTAAATAACTAGGAATATCAACCTAGTTAGTTAAGTGCTTTAAAATAATAAAGGAACTTGATGTAGTAACCTTTATAAACATGGGTAAAGTTGAGGGACTAAAATGGTTAAAATGAGAAATGGGTTTTTATTAATTAAAACTAAAAACACCAAAACACACACATTTATGTGTGTTCTGGTCGCACAAAACACAGGAGCCAAGAAGGGCTCTCAAGCTTAAACCCTAATCAACATAATTTCATCAAATTGAAGGGGCAAATCAAGTCCAAATCAAAATCTAAGCTCAAATTAGTGATCACCTCCATGAAGGGATCATAAGGTATGCCAAATTTCATTATTTAGTTCCATCTTGAATTCTTGGTGAACGTATGAAATCGAAAATTTGGCTTGCATGATTGAAGCTTGGATGAAATTAGGATGAAATCATGTCTAGGAGCAAACCCTAGTCAATAATTTGTTGAATTAGTGTTCATAGATATGAGGTCCATAACCATCCATTTATGTGTTAAATGGGCTTTGTAGAAAGATGATGAACACTAGAATTATGATTATCAATCTAGTGTTATTTGAGCTCCATGAAATAAGTCTAGGTGTTGATGTGTAAACTAGACATTTGAATTTGTGAAAAATGCTCAAAATTGGCTAAATAACTAGTCATGAAACTTGGTTAATGATTTTGCAAAATTATGCCCTTTAGGTGTTTGTTGAAATGCCTAAAAGAAAACTAGATGTTGAAATTTTGAGTAAAAACGCATATTTGAATGTTATGGTGAATTATGTGTTATATGAAATAATAAGAGTTCTAAACAAGTCGTTGATTGAACTCTATAGGCAAAGGAATTGAATCTTCAAGCGGAGAGCCGGAGTTGATGCGCGCTTGAAGGAAAAGCACTAAAGGTACGTAACTTTCGGTTTCGTTACATTATGCATAAACAATAGTCTTAGAAATGTTAATGAGATTGTAGGGTCAACTGCGAGTTTGGTATGTCATAGAAGTGACGAAGTTCACTCGACAAACCAAACAGGTCAAAATAGTTAATTAGATATGTTGGTTGATAATATTGTTTAATTAGACATGTTTAGAATGTAAATAAAGTGATGTAATTCACTAGATAAAGAAACGGGTTAAAATATTGGTTGTAATAAGTTTGGTATGTTGATAAAATGGTGAATTCCATCAGACAACCAAACGGGTCAAATAATGGTCGAAATGGTAGTGTACGAAGTGACTTAAACGTCACTCATTAAATTTGAGTTATAAAAGCGTAAACCATGGAATGGATGTGATACGCTAAGGTTGACAAGCCCGGGAATGGGTAATTATGGTTAGAAACCAATGTTGACAAATTATGCAAGTATGTAACTTGGTTCCGTTACATCATGTTTGTATATTGAATATAGTTAGTTAACTTGAATTAGTCTAATAGTGAAATTGGTATAATGCCGAAATGACGAAGTTCATTAGGCATGGCATTGAGTCAAAATGTGTGTTGGAATTAAGTTAGTATGATGATAAAAATGAAGGTTTTCATTAAATGACCAAACGGGTCAAAACAAAGGAAAATTGGTAATATTAAAGTGACGTGAACGTCACTCTATAATTGAGAGTTATGAAAGGTAAAACCATGGAATGGTAATAATACGCTGAAGTTCACGAGCCCGGGAAATGGGTATGTACACTTAAAAGTGAAAAATGAATGATTAACATGTTTTGCAAAGTATGAAACAAATTGGTCGAATAAATGAAACAAGAAATTATAAACAATTCGTTTATAATTCAGGTTTCATATGCTGCTGGAAATAGGATAAATTGATGCGTATTTTTATTACAAACGCGTAGGATAAATAATCACCTAAAATGGACTTGTAGATAAAAAGTTATAGCCATTTGAAGTTGGTAATTATAAAAAAAATTGGAGCTGGGCAGATATGCAGGTCCAGAATGCGAACCCGCTGGAAAAGGGTCTCCCCCGCGGCCCGCGATGGGGAAACGTCAATCTGGCGCGACACGCGGGGCCGCTCGCGGCCCGCGAAAGACTCAAGTGAATCTCTTGCGTGGCGCGAGAGATGAAAGTTTTAAATTTTTATTTTGTTTTCATTTATTCGATATTGGGACTTGATTATACTTATTATATGTTGTCAAAACTAACTTCTAAGTTGGTTTTGATGAATAGGTGAAGTAGCTGATATTCCGGATGGCGATCAAGCAAATAACAAGAACCGAACACATCACTTTTGAAGCTTCCACAAGAATATGTTTTGCTTTAGTTCAAAATGGAACATGTAACTCTTGATGTCACATTATGTATGTTTTAAACTAGTAAGGATGAAAATCCTATGTACTTTAATCATGTAGGAACTTTAAACTTAATGGAAAATTTTTGTAAATCCCTGTTTTTCCTAAACAAAAGGTGTATTTAGTAGTAAATTCATATGAAAAATTAAGATGGGTGTTACGAGTTAGGATCCTGTAAAAAAGACTAAAACTGTGAGAAGGGTAAGAAAGAATCTACACCATTAGATCTTTGATCTAATGGTTGAGATTAATAGGGACCAAATTGTAAAATTTGGTTTATTTTTTGGACTGAATTGTAAATTCTAGGGGCAATAAAGTCTTTATACACATTCAAAAATAGAAACTGTCAATCAAAATCCCTATAATATCTCTCTCTCTCCACAAATTCCACTTTTCGTTCTCATCGGAGATTGCCGCTGCACTAGCCACTGTCGTTTATACCCGTCGCTGCTTACCGACATCACCAACGAACAACCGTCACTACCTGTCAGAATCGTTGCCGCTGTGCAAGGAAGGAACCGGCGAGCATCTCGTTTTTGCTCAGTTTGTTTCGGATCAGAAGATATAGGTGAGTTGTTAATGCGTTTTATGTCCCGGCGATTTAACGTGGGATGGGGTTGTCTTTCGATTCCACGACGACACGATGTATGGGTTCCATTACACCATATGTTTACCGTGTGTATGTGAATGGTGTTTTTTTGTATTGAGTGGTGTTATTTTTGTATCGAATTGTGTTATTTTGTACTGAATGGTGTTATATTCTTGTACTGAATGGTGTTATTCTTGTACTGAATGGTGTTATTTTTTACTAAATGGTGTTATTTTTGTACTGAATGGTGTTATTTTTGTTTTACTGCTGAATGGTGTTATATTCTTGTACTGAATGGTATTTTTTATTTACTGTTGAATGGTGTTATTTTTGTGCTGAATGGTGTTATTTTTGTGCTGAATGGTGTTATATTTTCTGAATGGTGTTATATTTAAAACACCATGTATGAACATACTCTGAATGGTGTTATATTTATGGACGGTTATAAGTCCTTAAATCCAGGATTTTCTCTCTCCAAATCCTTAAATAAAGGATTACCATATTTAAATTTGTTAATGCATTTACAATCCTACCCTTTTCAATTAATTTTAATCTAATGGTTGAGATTCTTTCTTACCTTTCTCACGCTTTTGGTCTTTTTTACAATAACTCAACCCTGGGTGTTACACCTCGGGTGCCACACAACGTTTAAGATAACGGAGTTTGTGTTAACGGTATTAACCTGAAAATGTCGGGTCTCACATCATCCCATATTGAAGGAATTTGTAGGTCCCTTTTCTCGGAGGATCGAGAACAAACCTAAACCTTGTTATACTAACCCACTAGCAAGTGCGGAATCCAAGCTAGTAGGCAAACCGGGATGAAGCAAGAACAAACACAAGAACACACAAAGTTCACCGATTAACACCACTGTATTAATACGTATGAAGGTTTACGGTTACAAGCACAAGGTTTACAATCTGTTTGCAAACTCTCTAAAGTGTGTGTGTGTGTGTGTTTTCCAGCAGAATGCTCTCCAACTCTCTATGTGTGCCTCCTCTAACACTAACACACTGCATGGGTATTTATACCCATACATAGCAGGTCTGGTCGAAGGACTCGATAGATGGTCCGAAGGATCATCTATCGATGACAGGGAGCTCGAACGATCAGCAGGGACATCGAAGGATCATCCTTCGATGTCTAATGGTCGAACCATATCTTTCGAGCACCTCGAAGGATGATGCGTATCCTTCGAGGCTATCCTTCGATCCAGACAAACATCATGTTGTCCAAGTCAAACTAGGAGGATAGTTTACTTGGTCAACTTACAGACTGACTTAGGACATCGTTTTTATACAGACCGAATACAGACAAAGTACAGACACAAGTGCACCAACAAACTCCCCCTTGGCTGTAGCTTTGTCTTTATCTTCTATAGTTGCAGACTCGTCTTGAACTTCGACGGTCTTTGGTCTTTGAGTTACCAAAACTCTGATGTCCTTTCAAGTCTTCAATGTCGGAGGATCTTCAAAGTCTTCACGTCTTGAAAGCAGAGAGTGTATCAACAAACTACCCGTATCATGTAGGAAGTGTGTTGACAAACTTCCCCTTAACATAAGCTCCCCCTTGAGTTATGCTCGTGAATGGACTTTATCTTTATGAAGTGAGATCCTTGTGGTGTTGAGGATGGTCAGCGGCTATTCGATCATCTTCATCAGTTGAGCGCCTTCTCGTCGTGTCTTCATTCCAAAGCTTGTCATCGACCATGTTCTCCTAGCCTTTAGAATCTGCACATGCAAGAAATCTAAACGCGTAATGAGAACAACTGCTTGGAACATAGTATAAGCAAATGACACACGAATGACCATGTCACCATCAAGCACCGTCCGACAGTTTGAAAGTTTAATAAATTTTTCAATTTTAGTCTTTAACTTTCAAAACATGCAAATTTCGACCGTTTATGAAGATTTAGTCAGTTCGGTTTTCGTTCAGATTTCAGGCAACGAAGACTCGAGCTCCAACATCGTACGATCGAAAATAAAGTAGAAGTAAAATCTTTTTGGCTTTTATAAAGTTTATATTAAAACACAGATTTTAGGTGTGTTTTTGAAATTAAAAGACAACAATTTTAATATCCTTTGAGTGTTATCAAACGACATCACCGCTAATGTCGTGCTGATATGCACCAAACGACGAAACTGTTTAAAAGAAATAATAAACGTTAAGCAGTACATAAATATATACAGACATTCTTTTTGTGAGTTTCGAGGGTAAGAGAATCATATCAGTGTACGGTCATGCCAAAACACTCTTGTTGTTCAGTTAGTTAACATTAAGATAAGCATC